>NW_027523867.1:110819-239012 GCF_052094955.1 Ictidomys tridecemlineatus | reverse complement strand
GTTACAGAGATCAGAGTTTGGAGACTGGGGTGCAGAAGAACCATTACAGAGAGAGGAGGTTGGAGACTGCGGGACAGAAGGAGTGTTACATAGAGTAGAGGTTGGAGACTGTGGAGCAGAAGGATTGTTTCAGAGAGCAGAGGCTGGAGACTGGGGAGCAGAATAAATGTTACAGAGAGCAGAGTTTGGAAACTGGGGTGCACAAAGATCTTACAGAAAGCAGAGGTTGAAGACTGAGGTGCCAAAAGACTGTTACATAAAGCAGAGTTTGAAGACTGGGGTGCAAAATGATAGTTGCAGAGAGCAGAGTTGTCAGACAGAGGTGCAGAAAGACTGTTGCAGGGAGCAGATGTTTGAGACTAGGGTGCAGAAGGACTTCTGCAGAGAGCAGAGGTTGGAAACTGGGGTGCAAATGGATTGTTGTAGAGAGCAGAATTTTTAGACTGGGGTGCAGAGGGATTGTTACAGAGAGCAGAGGTTGGAGACTGTGGTGCAGAAGGACCATTGCAGAGATCAGAGTTTGGTAACTGAGGTTAAGAAGGATTGTTAAAGAGAACAGAAGTTGGAGACTGTGGTGCAGAAGGACTGTTGCAGAAAGCAGCGTTTGGAGACTTGGTTTTAGAAGGACTCCTGAAAAGAGCAGAGGTTGGAGACTGGGGTGCAGAAGGACTCTTACATTGAGCAGAGTTTGGAGACAGGGTTGCAGAAGGATCTTACAGAGAGCAGAGTTTTGAGACTGAGGTGCAACAGGAGTGTTACAGAGAGCAGAGTTTGCACACTGGGGTGCAGAAGGATCATTGCAGAGAACAGCGTTTTCAGACTGAGGTGCAGAAGGACTGTTGAAGAGAGCAGAGGTTGAAGACAGGGGTGCAGAAAAACTGTTGCATAGAGCAGATATCGAATACTGGGGTGCACAGGGATCGTTGCAGAGAGCCAAGGTTGGAGACTGGGTTGTAGAAGGACTGTTGCAGAGAGCAGACGTTGGAAACTGGTGAGCAGACATTTGAAACTGGTGTACAGAAAGATCTTTGCAGACAGCAGAGGTTTGAGAATGGGATGCAGAAAGACTGTTACAGAGAGTAGAGTTTTGAGACTGAGGTGCAGAAGGATTGTTGCAGAGAACAGTGGTTGGAGACTGGGGTGCAGTAGAACTCCTATAGAGAGCTGAGTTTTCAGACAATGTTGCACAAAAATCTTACAGAGAGTAGAGTTGTAGACAGATGCACAGCAGGACTGTTACAGCGAGCAGAGGTTGGAGACTGAGATGCAGAAGAATCGTAGAGAACAGAGTTTTCAGACTTAGGTGCAGAAGGACTTTTGCAGAGAGCACATGTGGGAGACTGGGGTGCAGAACGACTGTTGCATAGAGCAGAGTTTGGGGACTGGGGTGCAGAAGGATCGTTGTAGAGAGAAAAATTTTTGAGACTGGTGTGCAGAAGGATTTTTATAGAGAACAGCGGTTGGAGAATGGGGTGCAGAAGGCCTATTACAAAGAGCAGAGTTTAGAGAAGGGATTCAGAAGTACATTTACAGAGAGTAGTTTTTGGAGACTGAGGTGCAGAAGGACCATTGCAAGGAGCAGAGGTTGAAGACTCAGGTGCAGAAGGATTGTTACAGAGACCAGAGTTTGGAGACTGGGTTGCAGAGGGACTGTTGCAGAGAGCAGCGGCTGGACACTGGGGTGTAGAAGGACTGTTGCGGAGAGCACAGGTTGGAGATTGGGGTGCAGAAGGACTGTTGTAGAATGCAGATGTTGGAGACTTGGGTGCAGTAGGACTGTTGCAGAGAGCAGAGTTTGTAGACTGAGGTTCAGAAGCACTGTTACAGAGAGCAGAGGTTGTAGACTGAGGTCCAGAAGGATTGTTACAGAGATCAGTGGGTGGAGACTAGGGTGCAGAAGGACAGTTACAGAGAGCACAGATGGAGACTGTTGTGCAGAAGAAATGTTGCAGAGAGCAGAAGTTGGAGACTAGGGTGCACAAAAACTGTTACTGAGAGCAGAGGTTGGAGACTGGGGTGCAGAAGAACTGATAAAGTAAGCTGATGCTAAAGACTGGGTTTCAGAAGGACCATTACAGAGAGCAGAGTTTTGAGACTGTGGTACAGAAGGACTGTTACAGAGAGCAGAGTTTAGAGACTGAGGTGAAGAAGGAGTGTTGCAGGGAGTAGAGGTTTGAGACTTTGGTGCATGAGAACATTGGCAGAGAGCAGAGTTTGGAGAATTAGGTGAAGAAGGACTGTTACCGAGAGCAGAGGTTGGAGACTAGGGTGCAGAAGTACTGATACAGAAAGCAGAGGTTGGAGACTGGGGTGCAGAAGGACCGTTACAGAGAGAAGATTTTTGAGACTGCACTACAGAGAACAGAGGTTGGAGAAGGGGTGCAGAAGGTCTGTTACAGAGGGCAGAGTTTACAGACTGGGTTGCAGAAGGATCTTACAGAGAGCAGATTTTGGAGACTGCAGTACAGAAGGACTTTTACAGAGAGAAGAGGTTGGAGACTGGGGTGGAGAAGAACTGTTTTAGAGAGCAGATGTTGGAGTCTGTGTTGCAAAAGGACTGTTGGAGAGAGCAGACGATAAATACTGGAGTGTAAAAGTACTGTTGCAGAGAGCAGAATTTGCAGAATGAGTTGCGGAAGGACTGTTACAGCGGGCAGAGTTTGGAGACTGTGGTGCAGAAGGACTGATGCAGAGAGCAGACATTGGATACTGGGGTCCAGAAAGATCGTTGCAGAGAGCAGAGTTTGGAGACTAGGGTGCAGAAAGACTGTTGCAGAGAGCATATGATTAAGACTGGGGTGGAAAAGGACAGTTGCAGAGAACAGAGATTGGAGATTCAGGTGCAGAAGGACTGTAACAGAGAGTAGAGGTTGGAGACTGGGGTTCATATGGATCTTACAGAGAGCAGAGTTTTGAGACTGGGGTGCAAAAGGACTGTTGCAGTGAGCAGATGTTAGAGACTTGGGTGGAGAAGAATCGTTGCAGAGAGAAGAGGTTGGAGACTGGGGTGCAGAAGGCCTTTTACAGAGAGCAGAGTTGGGAGACTGGGTTGCAAAAGTCCTGTTACAGAGAGCAGAGGTTGGAGACTGTTGTGAAGAAAGACTGTTACAGAATGCAGAGTATGAAGACTGTGTTGCAGAATGATTATAAAAGAGAGCAGAGTTGGGAGACTGAGGTGAAGAAGGACTGTTACAGAGAGCAGAAATAGGAGACTGGGGTGCACAAGGGTCGTTGCAGAGAGCAGAGTTTTCAGATTGAGGTGCAGAAGAACTGTTGAAGAGAGCAGATTTTGGAGACTGGGGTGCAGAATATCTGTTGCAGAGAGCAGATGTTGGTAACTAGGGTGCAGAAGGACTGTTGTAGAGACCAGAGGTTGGAGACTGGGGTGCAGAAGGACTGTTGCAGAGAGCAGAGTTTGGAGACTAAGTTACCGAAGTCCTGGTACAGAGAGCAGAGTTTGGAGACTCGGGTACTGATGGACTTTTACAGAGAGCAGAATTTGCGTACGGGGGTGTAGACGGATCTTACAGAGAGCAGAATTTGGAGACTGAGGTGCAGAGGACTGTTGCAGAGATCAATGTTTGGAGACTGGGGTACAGTAAAATCATTGAAGAGAACAGAGGTTGGAGACTGGGGTGTAGAAGAATAGTGCAGAGAGCAAGGTGTCAGACTGAGGTGCTGAAGGATTGTTACAGAGAGCAGATGTTGGAGACTGAAGTGTAGAAAGACTGTTACAGAGAGCAGAGTTTGGAGTCTGAGGTGTAGAAGGACTGTTACAGAAAGCAGAGGTTGTAAATTGGGGTGCAGTAGGACTGTTACACAGACCAGAGTTTGGAGACTGCGGTATAGAAAAAGTGTTACAGAGAGCAGAGGTTGGAGACTGGGGTGCAGTTTGACTGTTACAGAGAGAAGTGGTTGAAGATTGGGGTGCAGAAGGATCATGCAGAGAGCAGAGATGTCAGACTGAGGTTCCGAAGGACTGTTACAGAGAGCAGAGGTTCGAGACTGAGGTGTAGAAGATCTGTTAGAGAGAGCAGAGTTTGGAGACTGAGGTGCAGAAAGACTGTTAAAGAAAGCAGAGGTTGGAAACTGGGGTGAAGAAGGACCGTTACAGATACTATAGTTTGGAGACTGCGGTATCGAAAAACTGTTGCAGAGAGCAGAGGTTGGAGACTGGGGTGCAGAAGGAATGTTACAGAGAGCACAGGTTGGAGACTGCTGTACAGAAGGACTGTTACAGGGAAGATGTTGGAGACTGGGGAGCAGAAGGACTGTTGAAGAGGACAGAGCTTGGAAACTGGGGTGCCACAGGACACTTGCAGAAAGCAGAGGTTGAAAACTGGGGTGGACAACGAATGTTACAGAGAGCAGAGTTTGGAATCTGGAGTGCAGAAAGATCTTACAGAAAGCAGAGGTTGGAGACTGCGGAGCAGAAGGACTGTTGCAGAGAGCAGAGGTTGGATACTGGGGTGCAGAAGGACTGTTTCCTTGAGCAGAGGTTGGATACTGAGGTGGAGAAAAACTCTTAGAGAGAGCAGAATTTTGAGACTGGGGTGCAGAAAAACTAAAACAGAAAGCAGAGATTAGAGTCTGCGGTGCAGAAAGACCGTTACAGAGAGCAGAAGTTGGAGACTGTAGTACAGAAAGACTTTCGCAGAGAGCAGTGTTTGGAGACTGGGGTGCAGAAGGACTGTTGCAGAGAGCAGAGATTAAAGACTGAGGTGCAGAAGTTCTTTTACATCGAGAAGATTTTGGAGACTGGGGTGCAGAAGGATCGTTGCAAGGAGCAAAGCTTGGAGACAGGGGTGCAGAAGGATCTTACAGAGAGCAGAAGTTGGAGACGGAGGTGCAGAAGGACTGTTGCAGAAATCAGAGGTTGGAGACTGGGGTGTAGTAGGATCATTGCAGAGAGCATTGGTTAGAGACTGGGGTGAAGAAATATCATTGCAGAGAGCAGAGTTAGGAGACTGGCATGCAGAAGGCCTGTTACAGAGAGGAGAGATTGGAGACTGGGTGCAGAACGACTGTTACAAAGAGCAGAGTTTGAAGACTGGCTTGCTGTAGGATCTTACAAAGAGCACAGGTTGGAGACTGAGGTGCAGGTGGACTGTTACAGAGAGCAGTGTTTGGATACTGGGGTGCAGAAAGATCGTGCAGAGAGCAGAGGTTTCAGACTGAGGTGCAGAAGGACTGTTACAGAGAGAAGAGGTTGGAGACTGAGGTGTAGAAGGACTGTTACATAGAGTAGAGTTTGGAGACTCAGGTGCAGAAGGACTGTTACAGGAAGCAGAGTTTGTAATTGGGGTGCAGAAGGATTGTTACAGAGAGCAGAAGATGGAGACTGAGGGGCAGAAGGACTCTTACATAGAAAACAGGTTTAAGACTGAGGTGCAGAAGGATAGATAACGAGAACAGAGGTTGGAGGCTGGGGTTCAGACAGACTGATACAGAAAGCAGAGGTTGAAGACTGGGGTGTTGAAGGACCGTTACAAAGAGCAGAGGTTGGAGAATGCAGTACAGAAGGACTGTTACGTAGAGCAGATCTCGGAATCTGGGGAGCAGAAGGGCTGTTGCAGAGAGCAGATGTTGGTAACTAGGGTGCAGAAAGATTGTTCTAGAGAGCAGAGTTTGGAGACTGACGTGGGAAAGTCCTGTTACAGAGAGCAGAGTTCGGAGACTTGGGTGCAGAAGGACTCTTACAGAGAGCTGAGGTTGGATACAGGGCTGCAGAAGCATCATATAGAGGTCACATTTTGGCCACTGAGGTGCAGAAGGACTGTTGCAGAGAGTAGAGTTTGGAGATTGAGCTGCAAAAGGCCTGTTACACAGAGCAGAGGTTGGAGACTGGGGTGCAGAAAAACTGTTACAGAGAGCAGAGTTTTTAGACAAGGTTGCACACGGATCTTACAGAGAGCAGTGTTTGTAGACCAAGGTGCAGCAGGACTTTTACAGAGAGCAGATGTTGGTAACTAAGGTGCAGAAAGAGTGTTGTAGAGAGCAGAGTTTGGAGACTGAAGTGCAGAAGTCCTGTTACAGAGAGCAGAGGTCAGAGACGTGGGTGCAGAAAGACTCTTACAGAGAGCTGAGGTTGGATACAGGGCTGCAGGAGCATCATACAGAGGTCAGAATTTGGCGACTGAGGTGCAGAAGGACTGTTGAAGAGAGTAGAGTTTGGAGATTGAGGTGCAAAAGGCCTGTTACAGAGAGCAGAGTTTGGAGACTGGGGTGCATAAAAACTGTTACAGAGAGCAGAGTTATTAGACAAGGTTGCACAAGGATCTTACAGAGAGCAGTGTTTGTAGACCATGGTGCAGCAGGACTTTTAAAGAGAGCAGAGGTAAAAAACTAGGGTACTGAAGGATTGTTGCAGGGAACAGAGTTTTCAGACTGAGGTGCAGAAGAACTTTTGCAGAGAGCACATGTTGGAGACTGGGGTGCAGAAGAACTGTTGCAGAGAGCAGAGGTTTGAGACAGGGGTGCAGAAGGATCATTGTAGAGAGCAGAGGTTGGATACTGCGGTGAAGAAGGATTGTTAAAGAGAACAGACATCGGAGACTGGGGTGCAGAAGGCCTGTTACGGAGAGCAGAGTTTAGAGCAGGGGTGCAGAAGTACTTTTACAGTGAGTAGAGTTTAAAGAATGAGGTGCAGAAGGACCGTTTCAGAGAGCAGAGTTTGGATACTGAGGTGCAGAAGGATTGTTACAGAGAGCAGAGGTTGGAGACTGGGTTGCAGAGGGACTGCTGCAGAGAGCAGAGGCTGGACATGGGGTGTAAAAGGACCATTACAGAGAGCAGATTTTGGAATCTGCACTACAGGAGGACTGTGACAGACAACAGAGTTTGGAGACTGGTGTAGAGATGGACTGATTCAGAGTGCAGACCTTGGTGACTGGGGTGCAGAAGAACTGTTGCAGAGAGCAGAGGTTGGAGACTGGGGTGCAGAAGAACTGTCGCAGAGAGCAGAGGTTGGAGACTGAGGTGCAGAAGGAATGTTGCAGAAAGCAGAGGTTGGAAACTGTGGTGCAGAAAGAATGATACAGAAAGGAGAGGTTGCGGTTTGTGGTGCAGAAGGACCGTTACAGAGAGCAGAGGTTGGTGACTGTGGTACAAAAGCACTGTTACAGAGAGCAGAGGTTGGAATCTGGGGAGCAGAAAGACTGTTACAGATAGCAGAGGTTGGAGACTGGGGAGCAGAAAGACTGTTACAGATAGCAGAGGTTGGAGACTGGGGAGCAGCAGGACTCTTACAGAGAGCAGAGTTTGGAAACTGCGGTGTAGAAGCACTGTTACAGAGAGCCGATTTTGGAGACTTAGTTGCAAAAGGACTGTTACAGAAAGCAGTGTTTGGAGATTGAGGTGCACAAAGATTGTTGCAGAGAGCAGAGTTTTCAGAATAAGGTTCAGAAGGACTGTTGCAGAGCGCAGATGTTTGAGACTGGGGTGGTGAAGGACTTTTGCAGAGAACAGAGGTTGGAGAATGGGGTGCAAAAGAATCGTTGCAGAGAGAAGAGTTTTGAGACTTGGGTGCAGAATTATTGTTATAGAGAGCAGAGGTTGGAGACTGGGGTGCACAAGGAATGTTACAGATAGCAGAGTTTGGAGACTGGGGTGCAGAAGGACTGTTACAGAAAGCAGAGGTTTGAGACTTGGGTGCAGAAGGACCGTTACAGAGAGCAGATTTTGGAGATTGCACTACAGGAGGACTGTTAAAGAGAGCAGAAGTTGGAGACTGGTGTGGAGAAGGACTATATCAGAGTGCAGACCTTGGAGACTGGGGTGCAGAAGAACTGTTGCAGAGAGCAGAGTTTGAAGACTGGGGTGCAGAAGAAATTTTGCGGAGAGCAGAGGTTTGAAACTGAGGTGCAGAAGGAATGTTGCAGAGAGTAGTGGTTGGAAACTGTGGTGCAGAAGGAATGATACAGAAAAGAGAGGTTGGAGACTGTGGTGCAGAAAAAACGTTACAGAGAGCAGAGGTTGTAGTCTGCGGTACAGAAGGACTGTTACAGAGAGCAGATTTGGAGACTGGGCAGCAGAAGTACTGTTACAGAGAGCAGAGGTTGGAGACTGGGAAGCAGAAGGACTGTTACAGACAGAAGAGGTTGGAGACTGGGGAGCAGAAAGAATGATACAGAGAGCAGATTTGGAAACTGGAGTGCAGAAGGATCTTACAGAGAGCACAGGTTGGAGGCTGGGGTGCAGAAGCACTGTTACAGAGAGCCGATTTTGGAGACTGAGGTGCAGAAGGACTGTTACAGAAAGCAGATTTTGGAGACTGGTGTGCACAAAGATCGTTGCAGAGAGCAGAGTTTTCAAACTGAGCTTCAGAAGGACTGTTGCAGAGAGGAGATGTTAGAGACTTGGGTGCAGAAGGACTTTTGCAGAGAGCAGAGTTTGGAGAATGGGGTGCAAAAGAATCGTTGCAGAGAGCAGAGGTTGGAGACTGGTGTGCAGATGTATAGTTACAGAGAGCAGAGGGTGGAGAGTGGGGTGCAGAAGGATCCTTACACAAAACAGATGTTGGAGACTGTGGGACAGAAGGACTGTTACAGAGAGCAGAGGTTGAAGACTTCGGTAAAAAAACGAGTGTTACAGAGAGAAGAGATTGGAGACTACGGAGCAGGAGGACAGTTACAAAGAGAAGACATTGGAGACTGGGGAGCAGAAGAAATATTACAGAAAGCAGAGTTGTGAAACTGGGATGCAGAAGGATCTTACAGAGAGCAGAGGTTGGAGACTGAGGTGCAGAAAGACTTTTACAGAAAGTCGAGTTTAAATACTGGAGTGCACAAGGGTCGTTGCAGAGAGCAGAGTTGTCAGACTGAGGTGCAGAAGAACTGTTGTAGGGAGCAGATTTTGGAGACTGGGGTGCAGAACGACTTTTGCAGAGAGCAGAGTTTGGAGACTGTGGTGCAAAAAGATTGTTGCAGACAGCAGAGTTTGGAGACTGGGATGCAAAATATTGTTAGAGAGCAGAGTTTTGAGACATTGGTGAAGAAGGACTATTTGAGAGATCAGAGTTTGGTATCTGAGGTGAAGAAATATTGTTACAGAGAACAGAAGTTAGAGCCTGGCGTGCAGTAGGACTGTTGCAGAGAACAGAATTTGGAGACTGGGGTTAAGAAGGACTGTTGCAGAGAGCAGAGGTTGGAGACTTCAGTACAGAAGGACTGTTACAGAAAGCAGAGGGTGGAGACCAGGGTACAGAAGGACTGTTGCAGAGAGCAGTGGTTGGAGAATGGGATGCAGAAGGACTTTTTCAGAGAGTAGATGTTAAAGACTAGGGTGAAGAAGAACTGTTGCAGAGAGCAGAATTTGGAGACTGGGGTGCAGAATGATTGTTGCACGGAGCAGAGGTTGGAGCCTGGGGTGAAGAAGGACTGTTACAGAGAGCAGAGTTTGGAGATTGGTGTGCAGAAGGATCTTACAGAGAGCAGAGCCTGGAGAGTGGGGTGCAGACGAACTGGTGCACAGAGCAGAGGTTGGAGACTGGGGTGCAGAAGGACTGTTACAGAGAGCAGAGTTTGGAGACTGGGTGGCAGAAGGAACTTACATAGAGCAGAGTTTGGAGACTGAGGTGCAGAAGAAATGTTACCGAGAGCAATGGTTGGAGACTGGGGTGCAGAAGGATTTTTGCAGGGAGCAGAGGTTGGAGACTGACATGCTGAAGTACTCTAGTAGACAACAGAGGTTGGAGAATGGGGTGCAGAATAACCGTTGCAGAGAGCAGATGTTGGAGGCTGAGGTGCAGAAAGATTGTTACAGAGAGCAAAGGTTGGAGACTCGGGTGAAGAAGGACTATTACGGAGATCGGAGTTTGGAGACTGGGGTGCAGAAGGATCTTTCATAGAGGAGATGTTGGAGACTGCGGTTCAGACGAACTGTTGCACAGAGTAGAGGTTTGAGACTGGTGTGCAAAAGGACTGTTACAAAGAGCAGAGTTTGGAGAAAGGGTTGCAGAAGGATCTTACAGAGAGCAGAGGTTGGAGACTGAGGTGGAACAAGACTGTTACAGAGAGCAGAGTTGGGAGACTGGGGTGCAGAAGGAATGTTGGAGAAAGCATAGGTTGGAGACTGGGGTGCAGAAGGACTGTAACAGATAGCAGAGGTTGGAGAATGAGGTGCATCAGGACTGTTACAGAGAGCAGAGTTTGGTGACTGAGGTGCAGAAGGACTGTTACAGAAAGCAGAGGTTGGAAATTGGGGTAGAGGGACCGTTACAGACAGCAGAGTTTGGAGACTGCAGTATATAAAGACTGTAACAGAGAGCAGTGGTTGAAGAATATGGTGCAGAAGGACTGTTACAGAGAGCAGAGGTTGGTGACTGCAGTACAGAAGGACTGTTACAGAGAGCAGAGTGTGGAGACTGGGGAGCAGAAGAAGTGTTGCAGAGTACAGAGGTTGGAGACTGGGGTGCAGAAGGACCGTTGAAGAAAGCAGAGGTTTGAGACTGGCGTGGAGAAGAAATATTACAGAGAGCAGAGTTTGGAAACTGCGGTCAGAAGGATCTTTCAGACAGCAGAGGTTTCAGACTAAGGTGCAGAAAGATCGTTGCAGAGAGCAGAGTATGGACACTGGGGTGCAGAAGAACTGTTGCAGAAAGTAGATGTTGGAGACTGGGGTGCAGAAAGACTGTTTAGAGAGCAGATGTTGGACACTGGGGTGCAGAAGGACTTTTTCATAGAGCAGAGGTTGAAGACTGAGGTGGAGAAGGACTGTTACAGAGAGCAGCGTTTGGATACTTGGCTGCAGAAGGACTGTTACACGGAGTAAACGTTGCAGACTGGGGTGCAGAAGGAAATATGCAGACAGCAGAGGTTGGAGACTGGGGTGCATAAGGACTGTTGCAGGTAGCAGAGTTTGGATATGAGGTGCAGAAAAACTGTTACTGAGAGCAGAGATTGTAGACTAGGGTGCAGAAGGACTGATACAAAAAGCAGATTTTGGAGACTGGGGTGCAGAAGGACTGTTACAGAATGAAGATTTAGAGACTGCGATACAGAAGGATTGTTACAGAGAGTAGGGGTTGGCTACTGGGGTGCAGAATGAGTGTTAAAAGAACAGAGTTTTGAGAATGAGGTGCAGTAAAACTGTTACAGAGAGAAGAGTTTTTAGACAAGGTTGCAGAAAGATCTTACAGAGAGCAGAGATTGTAGACCGAGGTGCAGCAGGACTGTTACAGAGCGCAGAGGTTGAAAACTGGGGTGCAGAAGGATTGTTATAGAAAACAGACTTTGGAGACTGGGGTGCTGAAGGCCTGTTACAGAGAGGAGAGTGTGGAGAAGGCGTGCAGAAGGACTGTTACAGAGGGCAGTGTTTGGAGACTGGGTTAGAGAAGGAACTTACAAAGGGCAGATGTTGGAGAGTGAGGTGCAGAAGGACTGTTACAAAGAGTAGAGTTTGGAGACTGAGTAACAGAAGGATTGTTACAGAGAGCAGATTTTGTAGACTGGGGTGCAGAAGGACTGTTGCACACACCAGAGGTTGGAGACTTGGGTGTAGAAGGACTGTTGCAAAAACCAGAAGTTGGAATCTGGGGTGCTGACGGACTGTTGTAGAGAGCAGATGTAGGAGACTGAGATGCAGAAGGACTGTTACAAAGAGCAGATTTCTGTCACTGGCGTGCAGAAGGACTGATACAGAGAGCAGAGTTTGGAGACTGGGGTGCAGAAGGCCTGTTACAGAGAGTAGAGGTTGGAGACTGGGGTGCAGATGGGCTGTTAAAGAGGGCAGAGTTTGGAGACTGGGTTGCAGAAGGATCTTACGTAGAGCAGAGTTTGGAGTCTTAGGTTCAGAAGGAATGTTACATAGAGCAGATTTTGGAGACTGGGATGCAGAAGGATCGTTGCAGAGAGCAGATTTTGGACACTGGGTTGCAGAAGGACTGTTACACAGAGCAGAGGTTAAAGACTGAGTTGAAGAAAGACTGTTACATAGAGCATATGTGGGAGACAGGCGTACAGGACTGATACAGAGCAGAAGTTTGAGACTCAGGTGCAGAAGGACGGTTGCAGAGAGCAGAGGTTCGAGACTGAGGTGCAGAAGGATTGTTACAGAGAGCAGAGTTTGGAGACTGGGGTCTAGAAGGACTGTAGCAGAGAGCAGAGGTTGGAGACTAAGGTGCAGAGGGACAGTTACACCGAGCACAGGTTGGAGACTGGGTTGCAGAAGGACTGATACAGAAAGCAGAGTTTGGCAACTCGGTTGTAGAAGTACCCTTACAAAAAGCAGAGGTTGGAGAATGCAGTACAGAAGGACTGTTATAGAGAGCAGAGTTTGGAGACTTGGGTGGAGAAGGACTGTTGCAGAGAGCAAATGTTGAAGACTGGGGTGCAAAAGCACTTTTGCAGAGAGCAGAGGGTGGAGACTGGGATGCAGAAGGACTTTTGAAGAGAGTAGAGATTGCAGACTGAGTTGCAGAAATGCTGTTACAGAGGGCAGAGTTTTGAGACTGTGGTGCAAAACAACTGATACAGAAAGCAGAGGTTGGATACTGGGGTGCATAAGGACCCTTACGGAGAATAGCGGATGGAGACTGCGGTACAGAAGAACTGTTACTGAGAGCAGAGGTTGGAGACTGGGGTGTAGAAGGACTGTTGCAGAGAGCAGACGTTGGAGACTGGGGTGTAGACTTACTGTTGCAGAGAGCAGACATTGGAGACTGGGGTGCAGAAGGACAGTTGCATAGAGCAGAGGTTGGAAACTGAGATACAGAAGGACTGTTAAAGAGAGCAGAGGTTTGAGAATGCGGTGCAGAAAGATTATTGCAGAGAGCAGAGTTTTCAGACTGAGGTACAAAAGAAGTGTTGCAGAGAGCATATGTTGGAGACTGGGTTTCAGAAGGACTGTTGTAGCGAGAAGAGGTTTGAGACTATGGTGCAGAAGGATCGTTGTAGAGAACAGAGGTTGGAGACTGGGGTGCAAAAGGAAGGTTGCAGAAAGCTGAGTTTGGAGACTGAGGTGAAGAAGGACTGTTAAGAGATCAGAGGTTGAAGACTGGGGTGCAGAAGGACTGATACAGAAAGCAGAGGTAGGAGACTGGGGTGCAGATTGACTTTTGCAGAGACCAGAGTTTTGAGACTGTGGTGGAGAAGGACTGTTGCAGAGAGCAGATTTTGGAGACTTAGGTGCAGAAGGATCGTTGGTGCGAGCACATTATGGAGACTGGGGTGTAGAAGGACTGTTTCAGAGAACAGAGGTTGGAGTCTGAGGTGCAGAAGGACCATTGCAGAAAGCAGAGGTTGGAGACTAGGTTTCACAAGGATCCTACAGAGAGCAGAGTTTGGAAACTGAGGAGCAGAAGGACTGTTGCAAAGAGCAGAGGTTGGAGATAGGGGCGCAGAAGTACTTTTGCAGAGAACAGAGATTGGAGTCTGAGGTGCAGAAGGACTGTTACAGAGAGTAGAGGTTGGAGACTGGTGTGCAGAATGACTGATACATAACGCAGAGTTTGGAGACTTGGGTGCAGAAGGACTGTTACAGAGAGCAGAGATTGGACACTGCAGTACAGAAGGACTGTTACAGAGAGCAGAGGTAGAAGACTGGGGTGCAGAGAGATTTTTGCAGAGAGCAGAGGTTGCAGAGTGAGGTGCAGAAGGACTGTTACAGAGAGCAGAGTTTGAAAACTGTAGTGCAGAAGGAGTGATACAGAAAGCAGAGGTTGAAGACTGGGGTGTAGAAGGACTGTTGCAGAGAGCAGAGTTTGGAGACTGGGATAAAGAAGGACTGTTGCAGACAGCAGATGTTGGAGATTGGGGTACAGAAGGAATATGACAGAGAGCGGAATTTAGAGGCTGGGGTGCATATGGACTATTGGAAAGAGCAGAGGTTGCAGACTGAGGTGCAGAAGGACTGATACAGACAGCAGTTTTTCGAGAATGTGGTGCAAAAAAACTGATACAGAAAGCAGAGGTTGGACAATGTGGTGCAGGAAAATCCTTACAGAGAACAGAGTGTGGAGACTGCGGTATAGAAGGACTGTTACAGAGAGCAGAGGTTTTAGACTGGGGTGCAGAATAACTATTGTAGAGATCAGAGTTTGATGACTGGCGTGCAGAAGGACCATTGCACAAAGCAGAGGTTGGAGACTGGGTTTCAGTAGGATCTTACAGAGAGCTGAGTTTGGACACTGAGGTGCATAAGGACTGTTGCAGAGAGCAGAGGTTGGGGATTGTGGCGCAGTAGGACTGTTGCAGAGAACAGTATTTGGAGTCTGAAGTGCAGAAGGACTGTTACAGAGAGCAGAGGTTGGAGACTGGGGTGCAGAATCACTTATACATAACGCAGAGTTTGGAGACTCGGGTACAGAAGGACCGTTACAGAGAGCAGAGGTTGGAGACTGCAGTGAAGCAGGACTGTTACATAGAGCAGAGGTTGAAGACTGGGGTGCAAAAGGATTGTTTCCGAGAGCAGAGGTTGCAGAGTGAGGTGCAGACGGATTGTTACAGAGAGAAGAGTTTGGAGACTGTGGTGCAGAAGAACTGATACAGAAAGCAGAGTTTGGAGACTGGGGTGCAGGAGCACTGATACAGAAAGCAGAGTTTGGAGACTGATGTGAAGAAAGATCCTTACAGAGAACTGAGGTTAAAGACTGTGGTACGAAGAACTGTTGTTGAGAATAAGGTTGGAGACTGGGGTGCAGAGGGACCATTGCAGAGAGCAGAGGTTGGAGACTGGGGAGCAGAAGGAATGTTACAGAGAGCAGAGTTTGGAAACTGGGGTAATGAAGGATCTTAAAGAGATCAGAGTTTAAAGACTAGGTTGCAGAGAGACTGTTGCAGAGCAGACGTTGGAGAATGGGGTGCAGAAGGATCCTTGCAGAGAGCAGATTATGAAGACGGGGGTATAGAAGGACTGTCCCAGAGAGCAGAGTTTGGAGACTGGTGTGTATAAGGACTGTTGCGAAAAAAAGTTGTTGGAGACTGAGGTGCAGAAGGACTGTTTCAGAGAGCAGAGTTTTGAAACAGGGGTGCAGAAGGACTGATACACAGAGCAGAGATTGAGACTGAGGTGCAGAAGGACTGATACCAAAAGCAGAGGTGAGAGACTGGGGTCCAGAAAAACCGTTACAAAGAGCAGAGTTTGGAGACTGCAGTACAGAAGGAATGTTACAGAGAGCAGATGTTGCAGACTGTGGTGCAGAAGGACTGTTGCAGTGAACAGAAGTTGGAGACTGGGGTGCAAAAGGACCATTGCTGAGAGCAGAGGTTAAAGACTAATGTGCAGTAGGATTGTTACAGAGAGTATAGGTTGGAGACTGGGGTGCAGAAGGACTGTTACAGAGAGAAGAGTTCGGAGAGCTGGGTGCAGAAGGATGTTTCAGAGAGCTTAGGTTGGAGACTGGGGTACCGAAGGACTTTTGCAGAGAGCAGAGTTTGGAGACTGGTGAGCATAAGGACCTTTGCTGAGAGCAGAGGTTGATGAATGTGGTGCAGAAGGACTGTTACAGAGAGCAGAGTTTGGAGACTGGGTTGTAGAAGTTTCTTTTAGAGAGCAGGGTTTGGAGACTGACGTGCAGAAGGACTGTTACAGAGAGCAGAGTTTAGAGAGTGGGGTGCAGTAAGACTGTTTAAGAGAGCAGAGAAGAGCTTGGAGACTGGGGTATAGAAGGACTGTTGAAGAGAGCACATATTGGAGATTGGGGTGCAAAAAGACTGTTGCAGAGAGCAGAGGATGGAGACTGAGTTGTAGAAGGACTGTTAAAAAATGCAGATGTTTGAGACTGGGATGCAGAATGATCGTAGCAGAGAGCAGAAGTTGGAGACTGAGGTGCAGAAAGATCGTTGCAGAGAGCAGAGATTAGAGAATCGGGTGCAGAAGCATCGTTACAGAGAGCATAGGTTTGAGATTAGAGTGCAGAAGGAATGTTACAGAGAGCAGAGGTTGAATATTTGGGTGCAGGAGGACTTTTGCAGAAAGAAGAGGTTGGAGACTGAAGTGCAGAAGACTGTTAAAGAGACCAGATATTGGATACTGGGGGGAAGAAGGACTTATAGAGAAAGCAGATTATGGAGACTGGGGTGCAGAAGAAGGGATAAAGAGAGCAGAGGTTGGAGACTCCGGTACAGAAGGACTGGTATAGAGAGCAGAGGTTGGACACTGGGATGTAGAACAACTGTTGCAGAGAACAGAGTTTGGACACTGAGGTGCAGAAGGACTGTTGCAGTGAGCAGAGGTTAGAGACAAGATGTAGAAGGATTATTGCAGAGAGCAGAGGTTGAAGACTGGGGTGCAGAAGTACAGATACAGAGAGCAGATATTGGAAACTGGGGTGAAGAAAGCCTGGTACAGAGAGCAGAGTTTAGAGACTAAGGTGCACGAGGACTGTTACAGAGAGCAGAGTTTGGAGACTGGGTTACAGAAGGATCTTACAAAGAGCAGAGTTTGGAGACTGAGGTGCACAAGCACTGTTATAAAGAGTAGAGTTTGGAGACTGAGGTGCAGAAGGATCGTTACAGAGAGCAGAGCTTGGACACTGAGGTGAAGAAGGATTGATATAGAGAGCAGAGGTTGGAGACTGGGGTACAGAAGGACTATTGCAGAGAGCAGAGGTTTTAGACTGGCATGTAGAAGGACTTTTGCAGAGAGAAGAGGTTGGAGATTGGGGTTCAGAAATACTGTAGCAGAGAGCAGAGATTGGAGTCTAAGGTGCAGAAGGAAAGTTACACAGAACAGTGTTTGGAGACTCGGGTGCAGAAGGACCCTTACAGAGAGCAGTGGTTGGAGACTGCAGTACAGAAGGACTGTTACAGAGAACAGAGGTTGCAGACTGGTGTGGAGAAGAACTGTTGCAGAGAGTAGATGTTGGAGACTGTGGCGCAGAAGGATTGATGCAGAGAACAGAGGTTTGAGACTGGGGTGCAGAAAGATCTTACACTGAGAAGAGGTTGGAGTTTGGGAGCCAGAAGGACTGTGGCAGAGAGCAGAGGTTGGAGACTGGGTTGTAGACGTTTTTTTCAGAAAGCAGAGTTTGGAGACTGAGGTTCAGAAGGACTGTTACAGAGAGCAGAGGTTAGAGAGTGGGGTGCAGTAGGACTGTTTAAGAGAGCAGAGAAGAGATTGGATACTGGGGTATAGAAGGACTGTTGAAGAGAGCACATGTTGAAGATTGGGGTGCAAAAAGACTGTTGCAGAGAGCAAAGGTTGGAGACTGAGGTGTAGGAGGACTGTTACAGAGTGCAGATGTTTGAGACTGTGATGACGAAGGATCGTTGCAGACAGCAGACGTTGGAGACTGAGGTGCAGTAAGATCGTTGCAGAGAGCAGAGGTTAGAGAATGGGTTGCAGAAGCATCATTACAGAAAGCAGATGTTTTTAGATTGGGGTGCAGAAGGACTTTTACAGAGAGCACAGGTAGGAGACTGGGGTGCAGAAGGAATGTTGCAGAGAGCAGAGGTTGGAGACTGGAATGAAAGAGGACTTTTGCAGAAAGCAGAGGTTGGAGAGTGAGGTGCAGAAAGACTGTTAAAGAGAGCAGATATTAGAGACTGGGGTACAGAAGGACTTATAGAGAAAGCAGATGTTGGAGACTGGGATGCAGAAGGACGGATAAAGAGAGCAGAGGTTGGAGATCCAGTACAGAAGGACTGCTATAGAGAGCAGAGTTTGGACACTGGGATGCAGAACGACTGTTGCAGAGAACAGAGGTTGGAGACTAGGGTGCAGAAGGACTGATGCAGAGAGCAGAGGTTTGAGACTGGGGTGCACAAGCATCGTTGCAAAGAGTAGCTGTTGGAGACTGGCGTGAAGAATTCTTCTTACAGAGAGCAGTGGTTTGAGACTGGGGTGCAGAAGGCCTGTTACAGAGAGCAGAGATTGGAGACTGGGGTGCAGAATGTGTTTCAGTGAGCAGAGTTTGTGGAGTAAGTTTAAAAGGGTCTTACAGAAAGCAGAGGTTGGAGACTGATGTACAGAAGGACTGTTACAGAGAGTTTGAAGACTGGGTGCAGAATGATTGTTGCAGAGAGCAGAGTTTTCAGACTGAGGTACAGAAGAACTGTTGCAGAGAGAAGATGTTGGAGACTGGAGTTCACAAGGACTGTTGCAGCGAGCAGAGTTTTGAGAATGGGGTTCCAAAGGATATTTGCAGTGAGAAGAGGTTGGAGTGTGGAATGCAGAAAGACTGTGGCAGAGAGCAGACGGTGGAGACTGGGGTGCAGATGGATTACTGCAGAGAGCAGAGGTTGGAGACTTTGGTGCAGGACTGATACAGAAAACAGATGTTGGAGACTGGGGTGCAGAATGATTGTTGCAGACAGCAGAGGTTGGAGACTGGGTTGCCAAAAGACTGTTGCATAGAGCAGAGGTTGGAGACTTAGGTGCAGGAAGACTGTTACAGAGAGCAGAGGTTGGAAACTGTGGTACAGAAAGACTGATACAGTAAGCAGTGTTTGAAGACTGGGGTGCAGAAGGACCATCACAGACAGGAGAGGTTGGAGACTGCGGTACAGAAGGACTGGTACAGAGAGCAGAGTTTGTAGACTGGGGTGCAGAAGGACTGTTACAGAGAACAGAAGTTGGAGACTGGGTTGCAGAAGGATCGTGGCAGAGATCAGAGTATTCAGACTGAGGTGCAGAAGGACTAACGTAGAGAGCAGGTGTTGAAGACTGGGGTGCATAATGACTGTTGCAGAGAGCAGAGGTTGGAGACCTCTGTGCAGATGGACTGTTCCAGAGAGTAGATGTTGGAGACTGGGTGCAGACTATTACAGAGAGCAGTGATTGGATACTGGTTTGCAAAAGGATCTTACAGAGAGTAGAGTTTGGAGACTGAGATGCAGAAGGACGGTAACAGAGTGTTGAGTTTGAAAACTGAGGTGCAGAAGGACAATTGCCGATAGCATATATTGAAGACTGAGGTGCAGAAGGATTGTAAAAGACAGCAGCGGTTGGAGACTGAGGTGCAGAAGGACTGATACAGAAAGAAGAGTTTTGAGACTGGGGTGCTGAAGGACCATTACAGAGAGCAGAGTTTGGAGACTACGGTGCAGAAGAACTGTTACATAGAGAAGAGTTTGGAGACTGGGGTGCAGTAGAACTGTTGCAGGGAACAGAGGTTGGCTACTGAGATCCCGAAGGACCTTTGAAGATAGCAGAGGTTGGAGACTAGGGTGCAGAAGTATCATACAGAGAGCAGAGGCTGGAGACTAGGGTGCAGAAGCATTGTTGCAGAGAGAAGAGGAAAAAGACTGAGGTGCAGAAGTACTGTTACAGAAATCAGAGGTTGGAGACTGTGGTGCAGGACTGATACAGAAAGCAGAGGGTGGAGACTGGGGTGCAGAAGGACAGTTACAAAGAGCAGAGATTTGAGACTGTGGTACAAAAGTACTTTTACAGAGAGCAGAGATTTGATACTGGGGAGCGGAAGGACTGTTGCAAAACAGAGGTTTAAGACAGGGTTGCAGAAGGACCATTGCAGAGAGCAGAGGTTGGAGACTGAGGTGCAGAAGAATTGTAACAGAGAGTAGAGTTTGGAGACTGGGGTACAGAAGCATATTACAGCGAGCAGAGGTTGGAGACTGTGATGAAGAAGGACTGCTGCAGAGAGCAGAATTTGGAGACTGAGGTGCAGATGGATTGTTACAGAGAGCAGAGGTTGGATACTGGGGTGCAGAAGTACTTTTGCATAGATCAGAAGTTGGAGATTTGGGTGCAGAAAGAACTGTTGCAGAGAGCAGAGGTTGGAGACTGAGGTGCAGAAGGATTGTTATAGAGAGCAGAGGAGAGACAGGGGTGCAGAAGGAATGATATAGAAAGCAGAGGTTGAAGACTCGGGTACAGGAGGACTATTACAGAGAGCAGAGGTTGGAGTCTCCAGTACAGAAGGATTGTTACAGAAAGCAGAGGTTGGAGACTGGGGTGGATAAGGACTGATACAGAAAGCAGAGGTTGGAGATTCGGTTTCAGAAGTACCCTTACAGACAGCAGAGTTTGGGGACTTGGATGGAGAATGACTGTTGCAGTTAGCAGATGTTGGAGACTGGGGTGCAGAAAGACTGTTGCAGAGAGAAGAGGATGGAGACTGGGGTGCAGAAAGACTGTTACAGAGAGAAGAGGTTGCAGACTGATTTGCAGAAGAACTCTTACAGAGGGAATAGTTTATAGACTGTGGTGCAAAACGACTGATACAGAAAGCAGAGGTTGGATACTGGGGTGCATAAGGACCCTTACAGAGATCAGAGGTTGGAGACTGCAGTACAGAAGGACTGGTACAGAGAGCAAAGATCGGAGACTGGCGTGCAGAAGAACTGATGTAGAGAACAGAGGTTGGAGACTGGGGTATAGAAGGACTGTTGAAGAGAGCAGACGTTGGAGACCAGGGTGCAGAAGAATAATTTGGGCGAGCAGAGTATGGAGACTTGGGTGTAGAAGAACTGTTGCAGAGAGCAGAGGTTTGAGATTGGGGTATCTAAGGACTGTTTCACAGAGCAGATGTTGGAGACTTGGGTGCAGAAGGACTGTTGCCTAGAGCAGAGATTGGAGAATGAGGTACAGAAGAGGGGTTACAGAGAGTGGAGGTCGGAGACTGGGGTGAAGATGGACTATTGCAGAGAGCAGACTTTTCAGAATGAGGTACAGAAGAACTGATGCAGAGAGCAGATGTTGGAGACTGGGGTTCACAAGGACTGTTGAAGCGAGCAGAGTTTTGAGACTTGGGTGCCAAAGGATCTTTGCAGAGAGCAGAGGTTGGAGACTATGGTGCAGTAGAACGGTTACATAGAGAAGAGTTTGGAGACTGGGGTGTAGAAGAACTGTTGCAGGGAAAAGAGGTTGGTGACTGAGATGCCGAAGGACATCTGAAGATAGTAGAGGTTGAAGACTAGGGTGTAGAAGTATCTTACAAAGAGCAGAGGCTGGAGACTGGGGTGCAGAAGCATTGTTGCAGAAAGAAGAGGATATAGACTGAGGTGCAGAAGTACTGTTACAAAAAGCAGAGGTTGGAGACTGTGGTGCAGGACTGATACAGAAAGCAGAGGGTGGAGACTGAGGTGCAGAAGGACCGTTACAAATAGCAGAGATTTGAGACTGGGGTACAAAAGTACTTTTACAGAGAGCAGATATTTGATACTGGGGAGCGGAAGGACTGTTGCAAAACAAAGGTTTAAGACAGGGTTGCAGAAGGACCATTGCAGAGAGCAGAGGTTGGAGACTGAGGTGCAGAAGAATTGTAACAGAGAGTAGAGTTTGGAGACTGGGGTACAGAAGCATATTACAGCGAGCAGAGGTTGGAGACTGTGATGAAGAAGGACTGCTGCAGAGAGCAGAATTTGGAGACTGAGGTGCAGATGGATTGTTACAGAGAGCAGAGGTTGGATACTGGGGTGCAGAAGTACTTTTGCATAGATCAGAAGTTGGAGATTTGGGTGCAGAAAGAACTGTTGCAGAGAGCAGAGGTTGGAGACTGAGGTGCAGAAGGATTGTTATAGAGAGCAGAGGAGAGACAGGGGTGCAGAAGGAATGATATAGAAAGCAGAGGTTGAAGACTGGGGTACAGGAGGACTATTACAGAGAGCAGAGGTTGGAGTCTCCAGTACAGAAGGACTGTTACAGAGAGCAGAGGTTGGAGACTGGGGTGTAGAAGTAATGTTGCAGAGAGTAGATGATGGAGACTGGGTTCCAGAAGGACTGTAGCAGAGAGCAGACTTTTGAGACTAAGGTGCAGAAGGACAGTTACAGAGAACAGATTTTGGAGACTGGGGTGGATAAGGACTGAAACAGACAGCAGAGGTTGGAAATTCGGTTTCAGAAGTACCCTTACAGAGAGCAGAGTTTGGGGACTTGGGTGGAGAATGACTGTTGCAGTTAGCAGATGTTGGAGACTGGGGTGCAAAAGGACTGTTGCAGAGAGCAGAGGATGGAGACTGGGGTGCAGAAGGACTGTTACAGAGAGCAGAGGTTGCAGACTGAGTTGCAGAAGAACTCTTACAGAGGGAATAGTTTATAGACTGTTGTGCAAAACGACTGATACAGAAAGCAGAGGTTGGATACTGGGGTGAATAAGGACCCTTACAGAGAACAGAGGTTGGAGACTGCAGTACAGAAGGACTGGTACAGAGAGCAAAGGTTGGAGACTGGCGTGCAGAAGAACTGATGTAGAGAACAGTGGTTGGAGACTGGAGTGCAGAAGAATCATTTGGGCGAACAGAGTATGGAGACTTGGGTGTAGAAGGACTTTTTCAGAGAGCAGAGGTTTGAGACTTGGGTGTCTAGGAATGTTTCAAAGAGCAGATGTTGGAGACTTGGGTGCAGAAGGACTGTTGCATAGAGCAGAGATTGGAGAATGAGGTACAGAAGAGCTGTTACAGAGAGTGAAGGTCGGAGACTGGGGTGAAGATGGACTATTGCAGAGAGCAGAGTTTTCAGAATGAGGTACAGAAGAAGTGATGCAGAGAGCAGATGTTGGAGACTTGGGTTCACAAGCACTGTTGCAGTGAGCAGAGTTTTGAGACTTGGTGGCCAAAGGATCTTTGCAGAGAGCAGAGGTTGAAGACTACGGTGCAGAAGGATCTTTGCGGAGAGCAGAGGTTCGAGACTGGTGTGCAGAAGGATCATTACAGAGAGCAGAGTTTGGAGCCTGGGGTGCAGGAGAAATGTTGCAGAGAGCAGAGGTTAGAGACTTGGGTGCAGAAAGACTGTTGCAGAAAGCAGATGTTAGAGACTGGGCTGCCGAAGGACCGTTACAGAGAGCAGAGGTTAAAGACTGGGGTGCAGAAGGACTGTTACAGAGAGCAGACGTTAGAGACTGGGTTTCAGAAGGATCTTACAGAGAAAAGCGTTTGGAGACTGAGGTGCAGAAGGTCTTTTATAGAGAGCGGAGGTTCGAGACTGAGGTGCAGAAGGATCGTTACAAAGAGCAGAGGATGGAGACTGGGGTGCAGACGGACTTATACAGAGAGCCCAGATTTGATAATTGGGAGCAGAAGAAATGTAGCAGAGAGCAGAGTTTGGAGACTGAGGTGCAAAAGGACTGTTGCTTAAAGCAGACGTTGGCGATTGAGGTGCTGTAGGACAGTTACAGAGAGCAGAGTTTTGAGACTGGGGTGTAGAAGGATTATTGCAGAGAGCAGAGTTTTCAGACTGAGGTACAGAAGAAATTTTGCAGAGAGCAGATGTTGTAGATTTTGTTGCACAAAGACTGTTGCAGCGAACAAAGTTTGGAGACTGGGGTTCAGAAGGATCGTAGTAGAGAGCAGACGTTTGAGACTGGCGTGAAGACGGACTGAAAAATAGAGCAGAGGTTGGAGACTGGGGTGCAGAAGGCCTGTTACAGTGAGCAGAGTTTGGAGACTGGGGTGATTAAGGACTGTTAGAGAGAGAAGAGTTTGGAGACTGGGTTGCAGAAGGATCTTACAGAGAGCAGAGATTTGAGACTGAGGTGAAGAAGCACTGTTACAGAGAGTACAAGTTGAAGACTGAGGTTCAAAAGGACCCTTGCAGAGAGCAGAGATTGGAGACTGAGGTGCAGAAGGACTGTTGCAGAGAGCAGAGGTTTTAGACTGCGATGTAGAAGGACTGTTGCAGAGAGCAGAGGTTGGACACTGAGGTGCAGAAGGACTGTTTGAGAGAGCAGATTTTGGAGACTGGGGTGCAGTAGGACTGATACAGAAAGTAGATATTGGAGTCTGGGGTACAGAAAGACCGTTACAGAGAGCAGAGTTTGGATTCTGCATTACAGGAGAACTGTTACAGAGAGCAGATGTTGGAGACGGGGGTGCAGAAGGACTGTATAATAGAGCAGATGTTTGTAACTAGGGTGCCAAAGGACTGTTTCAGAGAGCAGAGGTTGGAGACAGCGGTGCAGAAGGATCTTACAGAGAGCAGAATTTGTAGACTGAGGTGCAGAAGGACTGTTTTGGAGATCAGAGGTTTGAGACTGGGGTGCAGTAGGATCATTGCAGAGAGAAGAGTTTAAATACTGGGGTGCAGAAGGATCGTTGCAAAGAGCAGAGTTTTGAGACTGGGGTGCAAAAGGCCTGCTAAAGAGAGCAGATTTGTAGACTGGCGTACAGAAGGCCTGTTACAGAGAGGAGAGGTTGGAGACTGGGGTGCAGAAGGACTGTTACAGAGAGCAGAGTTTTAACTGGGTTGCTGAAGGATTTTACAGAGAGCAGAGGTTGGAGACTAAGGTGCAGGTGGACTGTTATAGAGAGCAGTGGTTGAAAACTGGGGTGCAGAAAGATCGTGGAGAGCAGAGGTTTCAGACTGAGGTGCAGAAGTACTGTTACAGAGAGCCAAGGTTGGAGATTGAGGTGTAGAAGGACTGATACGGAGAGCAGAGTTTGGAGACTGAGGTGCAGAAGGACTGTTACAGAAAGCAGAGGTTAGAAATTGGGGTGCAGATGGACCGTTATAGAGAGTAGAGGTTGGAGACTACAGTATAGAAGGACTGTTACAGAGAGAAGAGGTGGGAGACTTGGGTGCAGAAGGACTGTTACAGAAAGCACAGGTTGGAGACTGAGGTGCAGAAGGATAGACACAGCGAGCAGAGGTTGGAGACTGGGGTTCAGAAGGACTGATACAGAAAGCAGAGGTTGGAGACTGGGGTGCAGAAGGACCATTACAGAGAGCAGAGTTTGGTGACTGCGGTACAGAAGGATTGGTACAGAGAGCAGATACTGGAGACTGGGGAGCAGAAAGACTGTTGCAGAGAACAGAGTTTGGAGACAGGGGTGCCGCAGGACCCTTGCAGAAAGCAGAGATTGGCGACTGGGGTCTAGAAGAAATGTTAGAGAGCAAAGTTAGGAAACTGGAGTGCAGAAAGGTCTTACATAGAGAACAGGTTGGAGACTGTGGTGCAGAAGGACTGTTGCAGAGAGCAGACGTTGGAGACTGGGGTCTAGAAAGATTGTTGCAGAGAGCAGAGTTTGCAGACTGGGGTGCAGAAGGTTGTTGCAGAGAGCAGAGTTTAGAGCCTGAGGTGCAGAAAGACTGTTACAGAGAGCAGATGTTGGAGACTGAGGTGCAGAAGAACTGTTGCAGAGAGAAGAGGTTGGAGACTGAGGTGTAGAAGAACTGTTACAGAGAGCAGAGGTAAGAGACTGGAGTTGAGATGGATCTTACAGAGAGAAGAGGTTGGAGACTAAGGTGCAGAAGGATTGTAACAGACACCTGAGGTAGGAGACTGAGGTGCAGGAGATTCGTTGCAGACAGCAGAGTTTTCAGACTGTATATGCATTAGGACTGTTTCAGAGACCAGATGTTGGAGAGTGGGGTATAGAAGGACTGTTGCAGAGAGCATAGTTTGGAAATTGGGGTGCAGAAGTACCGTTAAAGAGAGCAGAGTGTGGAGACTGCGGTTTAAAACTGTTACCGAGAGCAGAGGTTGGCGACTGGGATGCAGAAGGACTGTTACAGAGAGCACAAATTGGAGACTGAGGTGCAGAAGGATGGATACAGAGAACAGAGGTTGGATACTTGGATTCAGAAAGGCTGATACAGAAAGCAGAGTTTGAAGACTGGGGTGAAGAAGAACCAAAACTTAGAGAACTGTTTGGACACTGCGGTACAAAAGGACTGTTACAGAGAGCAGATCTCAGAGACTGGGGAGAAGAAACACTGTTGCAGAGAGAAAAGGTTGGAGAATGAGGTGCAGAAGGACTGTTACAGATAGCAGAGTTTGGAGACTGGGGTGCAGAAGGACTCTTACAGAGAGCAGAGTTTGGAGACTGAGGTGCAGAAGAACTGTTATAGAGAGCAGAGGTTGGAGACAGGGGTTCAGATGGATTATACAGAGAGCAGAGTTTAGAGACTGGGGTGCAAAAGGACTGTTGCAGAGAGCAGAAGTTGAAGACTGAGGTGGAGAAGAATCATTGCACAGAGAAGAGGTTGGCGACTGGGGTGCAGAAGGTCTGTTACACAGAGCAGAGTTTGGAGACTGGGTGGCAGAAGTTCTGTTAAAGAGAGAAGAGGTTGGAGACTGTTGTGCATAAGGACTGTTAAAGAGTGCCGAGTTTAAAGACTGGGTTACAGGAGGATGAAACAGAGGGCAGAGTTGGGAGACTGAGGTGCAGAAGGACTGTTACAGAGAGCAGAGGTAGGAGACTGGGGTGCAGAAGGGTCGTTGCAGAGAGCAGAGCTTTCAGATGGAGGTGCAGTATGACTGTGGAAGAGAGCAGATCTTGGAGACTGGAGTGCAGAAAGACTGTTGCAGAGAGCAGATGTTGGTAACTAGGGTCCAGAAGAACTGTTGTAGAAAGCAGAGTTTGGAGACTGGGGTGCAGGAGGACTGTTGAAGAGAGCAGAGGTTGGAGACTGAGGTTCGGCAGTACTGTTACAGAGAGCAGAGTTTGGAGACTCCGGTGCAGAATGACAGTTTCAGAGAGCAGAGGTTAAATACAGGGGTGCAGAAGGATCTTATAGAGAGCCGAATTTGGAGACTGAGTTGCAGAAGGACTCTGCAGAGATCAGAGGTTGGAGACTGAGATGCAAAGGGACTCTTACAGAGAGCAGGCTTTGGAGACTGGGGTACAAAAGGACTGATACAGAAAGCAGAGATTAAAGTCTGGGGTGCAGAAAGACCATTACAGAGAGCAGAGGTTGGATACTGCAGTACAGGAGGACTGTTACAGAGAGCAGAATTTGAAGACTGGGGTGCAGAAGTACTGTAGCAGAGAGCAGATGTTGGTAACTAGGGTGCAGAAGGACTGTTGAAGAGAGCAGAGTTTGGAGACTGGGGTGCAGAATGACTCTTGCGGAGAGCAGAGGTTGAAGTCTGGGGTGCAGAAGGACTGTTACACAGAGCAGAGGTTGGAGACAGATGTGCAGAAAAATCTTACAGAGAGCAGAATTTGGAGACTCAGGTGCAGAAGGACTTATGCAGAGATCAGAGGTTGGAGACTGGGTTGCAGTAGGATCATTGTAGAGAGCAAATTTCGAGACTGGGGTGCAGAAGGATCGTTGCAGAGAGCAGATTTTAGAGACTGGGGTGCAGAAGAAGTGTTACAGAGAGCAGAAGATGGAGACTGGGGTGCAGCAGGACTGTTACAGAGAGAAGAGGTTGGAGACTGGGGTTCAGATGGATTTTATAGAGAGCAGAGTTTGGAGACTGGCGTGCAGAAGGCCTGTTACAGAGAGGAGAGGTTGGAGACTGGGGTGCAGAAGGACTGTTACAGAGAGCAGAGTTTGGAGACTGGTTTGCTGAAGAAACTTACCGAGAGCAGATATTGGAGACTGACGTTCAGAAGGACTTTTACAGAAAGCAGAGGTTGGAAATTGGGGTGCAGAAGGATCCTTTCAGAGAGCAGAGGTTGGAGACTGTGGTATAACAGGACTGTTACAGAGAGCAGAGGTTGGAGACTGGGGTGAATAAAGACTGTTACAGAAAGCACAGGTTGGAGACTGAGGTGCAGAAGGATAGATACAAAGAGCAGAGGTTGAAGACTGGGTTCAGAAGGACTGATTCAAAAAAGCAGAGGTTGGAGACTGGGTTGTACAAGGACCATTACAGAGAACAGAGGTTGGAAACTGCGGTACATAAGGTCTGTTACAGAGAGCAGATCTTGGAGACAGGGGAGCAGAAGGATTGTTGCAGGGGACAGAGGTTGGAGACTGGGGTGGAGAAGAAATGTTACAGAGAGCAGAGTTTGGAAACTGGAGTGCAGAAGTATCTTACAGAGAAGAGAGGTTGGAGACTGTGGTGCACACAGACTGTTGCAGAGAGCAGACTTTGGAGAATGGGGTCCAGAAGGTTCGTTGCTGAGAGAAGAGTTTGGAGACTGGGGTGGGGAAGGACTGTTGCATAGAGCAGATTTTAGAGACTGGGGTGCAGAAGAAGTGTTACAGAGAGCAGAGGATGGAGACTGGGGTGCAGAAGGACTATTAGAGAGAGAAGAGTTTGGAGACTGGGGTTCAGATGGATCTTACAGAGAGCAGTGTTTGGAGACTGGGGTGAAAAAGGACAGTTCCCGAGAGCAGATTTGGAGACTTGGGTGGAGAAGAATCGTTGCAGAGAGAAGAGGTTGGAGACTGGGGTGCAGAAGCCCTATTACAGAGAGCAGAGTTTGGAGACTGGGTTGCAGAAGTCCTTTTACAGAGAGCAGAGGTTGGAGACTCTTTTGCAGAAGGACTGTTACAGAGTGCAGAGTTTAAAGACTGTGTTGCAGAAGGATCATATAGAGAGCAGAGTTGGGAGACTGAAGTACAGAAGGACTATTACAGAGAGCAGAGGTAGGAGACTGGGGTGCAGAAGGTTCGTTGCAGAGAGCAGAGTTTTCAGACTAAGGTACAGAAGAACTGTTGAAGAGAGCAGATGTTGGAGACTGGGGTGCGGAAGGTCTGTTGCAGAGAGCAGGTGTTGGTAACTAGGTTGTAGAAGGACTGTTTTAGAGAGCAGAGTTTGGAGACTGGGATGCAGAAGGACTGTTGCAGAGCACACAGATTAGAGACTGAGGTGCGGAAGTCCTGTTACAGAGAGCAGAGTTTGGAGACTCGGATGCAAAAGAACTGTTACAGAGAGCAGAGTTTGGAAACAGGGGTGCAGAAGAATCTTACAGAGAGCAGAGGTTGGCGACTGAGGTGCATAAGAACTGTTGCAGAGATCAGAGTTCAGAGACTGGAATGCAGTAGGATCATTACAGATAGCAGAGGTTCAAGACAGGGGTACAGAAGGATCGTTGCAGAGAGCAACGGTTGGAGACTGGGATGCAGAAGGCCTGCTACAGAGAGCAGAGTTTGGAGACTGTCGTGCAGAAAGCCTGTTACAAAGAGGAGAGTTTGGACACTGGGTTGCTGAAGGATCTTACAAAGAGCAGAGGTTGGAGACTGAGGTGCAGAAGGACTGTTTCAGAGATGAGAGGTTGAAGACTGGGGTGCAGTAGGATTATTGCAGAGAGTAAAGTTTGGAGACAGGGGTGCAAAATGATCCCTGCATAGAGTAGAGTTTGAAGACTGGCGTGCAGAAGGCCTGTTACTGAGAGGAGAGGTTGGAGACTGGGGTGCAGAATAACTGTTATAGAGAGCAGTGTTTTGAGACTGGGTTGCTGAAGGATCTTACAGAAAGAAGAGGTTGGAGACTGAGGTGTAGCTTGACTGTTACAGACAGCAGTGTATGAAGACTGGGTGAAAAATGATGGTGCACAGAGCAAATGTTTCAGACTTAAGTTCAGAAGGACTGTAATATAGGACTATTATTGTGAGCAGAGTTTGGAGACTGGGGTGCAGAAGGACTCTTACATAGAGCATAGGTTGGAGACTGAGGTTCAGAAGGATAGATACAGAGAACAGATTTTGGAGACTGGGGTTCAGGCAGACTGATACAGAAAGCAGAAGTTGGAGTCTGGGGTGTAGAAGGACTGTAACATAGAGCAGTGGTTGGAGACTGCGGTACAGAAGGACTGTTACAGAGAGCTGATCTCGGAGACTGAGGAGTAGAAGGACTGTTGCAGAGGACAAAGGTTGGAGACTGGGTTGGAGAAGGATCGTTGCAGAAAGCAGAGGTTGAGGATTGTAGTGCAGAAGGACTGTTGCAGAGAGCAGACGTTGGATACTGGGTTCCAGAAAGATCGTTGCAGAGAGCAGATTTTGAAGTCTGGGGTGAAAAAAGGACTGTTACAGAGAGCAGAATTTGGAGCCTGGGGTGCGGAAGTACTGTTGTAGAGATCAGATGTTGGAGAGTGGGGTGGAGAAGAATCGTTGCAGAGAGAAGAGGCTGGAGACTGTTGTGCAGAAGGACTATTACAGAGTGCAGAGTTTAAAGACTTGGTTGCAAAAGGATCTTACAGAGAGCAGATTTGGGAGACTGAGGTGCAGAAGGACTGTTAGGAGAGCAGAGGAAGAAGACTGGGGTGCAGAAGGACTGTTACACATAGCAGAAATTGGATGCAGGTTTGCAGAAGCATCTTACAAAGAGGAGAATTAGGAGACTGAGGTGCAGAAGGACTGTTGCAGAGAGCAGACGTTGGAGACTGAGATGAAGAAGGACTGTTACACAGAGCAGACTTTTGAGACTGGGGTGAAGAATTACGATACAGAAAACAGAGGTGTGAGACTGGGGTGCAGAAGGACCGTTACAAAGAGAAGAGGTTGCAGACTGGCGTGCAGAATGATTGTTTCAGAGCGCAGATTTTGGAGACTGGGGTGCATAAGGCCTGCTACAGAGAGCAGAGGTTGGAGACTGGGTTGCAGAAGCACTGTTATAGAGAGCAGACTTTTGAGGCTGGGTTGCACTAGGATCTTACATAGAGCAATGGTTGGTGACTGTGGTGCAGGACAAATGTTCCAGAGAACAGTGATTGGAGACTGGGGTGCAGAAAGATAGTGCAGAGAGCAGCGGTTTCAGACTGAGGTGCAGAAGGACTGTTACAGAAAGCAGAGGTTAAAATTGGGGTACAGAGTGACCATTATAGAGAGCAGAGGTTGGAGACTGCGGTATATAAAGACTGTAACAGAGAGCAGAGGTTGGAGTATATGGGGCAGAAGGACTGTTACAGGGAGCAGAGGTTGGAAACTGGGGGGCACAAGAATTGTTACAGAGAGCAGAGGTTGGAGACTGGGGTGCAGAAGGACTTTTAAACAGAGCAGAATTTGAAGACTGGGGTGTAGAAGGACTGTTGCAGAGAGCAGAGGTTGGAGACTTGGGTGAAGAAGGACTGTTGCAGAGAGCAGAATTTGGAGACAGAGGTTCAGAAGGACTGTTGAGGAGAGGAGACGTTGGAGACTAGAGTGCAGAATGATCGTTGCAGAGAGCAGAGTTTGGAGACTGAGGTGCAAAAAGAGCGTTACAGAGAGCAGATGTCGGAGACTGGGGTGCAGAACGCCTGATACGGAGAGCAGAGTGTGGAGAAGGGCTCCAGAAGGACTGCAACAGATCACAGAGTTTAGAGACTGGGTTGAAGAAGTATATAACAGAGAGCAGATGTTGGGGACCCAGGTGCAGAAGGACTGTTACAGACAGTAGAGGTTGGAGACTGAGGTGCAAAAGGATCGTACCAGAGAACAGCGTTTTAAGACTGAGGTGCAGAAGGACCGTTGCAGAGACCACAGGCTGGAGACTGGAGTGCAGAAGGACTGTTGCAGAGAGCAGAGGTTGGAGACTGGGGTCCAGAAGGCTTGTTATAGAGAACAGAATTTAGAGACTGGGGTGCAGAAGGCCTGTTACGAATAGGAGAGTTCAAAGAAGGGGTGCAGAAGGTCTGTTAGAGAGGGCAGAGTTGGGAGACTGGGTTGCAGAAGGATCTTACAGAGAGCAGATGTTGGAGACTGAGGTGTAGAATGATCGTTGCAGAGAAAAGAGGTTGGAGACTGGGGTGCAGAAGGCCTGTTACAGAGAGCAGAGGTTGAAGACTGGGGTGCAGAACGACTGTTATAGAGAGCAGAGTTAGGGACTGAGTGGCAGAAGGTTCTTACAAACAGCAGAGTTTGGAGACTGAGGTGCAGGAGGACTGTTACAGAGAGCAGTGTCTGGAGACTGGGATTCAGATGGATCCTGCAGAGAGAATAGGATTAAGACTGAGGTGTAGATCGACTGTTATAGAGAGCAGAGGTTGGAGATGGAGGTGCAGAAGGACTGTTAAGTGGAGCAAATTTTGGAGTCTGTGTCGCAGAAGGATCTTACATTGAGCAGAGTTTGGAAACTGAGGTGCAGAAGGACTGTTACAGAGAGCAGATGTTGAAGTCTGGGGTGCAGAAGGATTGTTGCAGAGAGCAAAATTTTCAGATTGAAGTGCAGAAGGACTTTTGCTGAGAGCAGATGTTGGAGACAGGGGTGTAGAAGTTTCGTTGCAGAGAGCAGATGTTGGAGACTGCAAGACAGAAGGACTGTTGCAGAGAGCAGAGGTTGGAGAGTGGGGTGTAGAAGGCCTTATGCAGAAACCAGAAGTTAGATTCTGGGGTGCTGAAGGACTGTTGCAGAGTGCAGATGTAGGAGACTGTGATGCAGAAGGAGTGTAACAAAGAGCAGAGGTTTGGGAATGTGGTGCAGATGGACTGATAAAGAGAGCAGAGTTTGGAGACTGGGGTGCAGAAGGCCTCTTACAGAGAGCAGATGTTGAAGTCTGGGGTGCATAGGGATATTAGCAGAAAGCAGATGTTGGAGACTGGGGTGTAGAAGTTTCGTTGAAGAGAGCAGAAGTTGGAGACTGCAGTACAGAAGGATTGTTGCAGAGAGCAGAGGTTTGGGACTAGGGTATCCAAAAACTTTTTCAGAGAGCAGATGTTGGAAACTGTAGTTCAGAAAGACTGTTGCATGGAGCAGAAGATGGAGAATGGGATGCAGAAGGACTTTTGCAGAGAGCAGAAGTTGGAGACTGAGGTACAGAAGGACGGACAAAGAAAGCAGATGTTGGAGACTTTCTTGCAAAAGAACGTTTACACAGAGCAGAGTTTGGAGACTGCGGTACAGAAGGACTGTTACAGAGAGCAGAGTTTGGAGACTGGGGAGAAAAAGGAGTGTTGCAGAGTACAGAGGTTGGAGACTGGGGTGCAGCAGGACCCTTGCAGAAAGCAGAGTTTGGACACTGGCGTGGAGAAGGAATATTACAGAGAGCAGAGTTTGAAAACTGGGATCAGAAGGATCTTTCGGAGAGCAGACGTATGAGACTGGGGTTCAGAAGGATCGTTGCAGAGAGCAGAGTTTGGACACTGGGGTGCAGAAGGACTGTTGCAGATACCAGAGGTTGAAGACTGGGGTGTAGAAGGACTGTTGCAGAAACCAGAAGTTGGAATCTGGGGTGCTCAAGGACTGTTGCAGAGTGAAGATGTAGGAGACTGTTATGCACAAGGACTGTAACAAAGAGCAGAGGTTTGCGACTGGGGTGCAGAAAGACTGATAAAGAGAGCAGAGTTTGAAGACTGGGGTGCAGAAGGCCTGTTACAGAGAGCAGAGTTTGGAGACTGGTGTGTATTAGGGTTGTTACAGAGATCAGATATTTGAGACTTGGGTGCAGAAGGACTGTTACAGAAAAAAGATGTTGGATACTCGGATGCAGAGAGCAGAGGTTGGACACTGGGGTACAGAAAGATTGTTACACAGAGCAGAGGTTGAAGACTGAGGTGAAGAAGGACTGTTACAGAGAGCAGATATGGGAGAAAGCGGTGCAGGACTGATACAGAGCAGAAGTTGGAGACTGAGGTACAGAAGGACTGTTACAGAAAGCAGAGGTTGGAGACTCGGGTGCAGAAGGATTATTGCAGAGAGCAGAGTTTTCAGACTGAGGTACAGAAGAACTGTTGCAGAGAGCAGATGTTGGAGATTAGGGTGCACATGGACTGTTGCAGCGAGCAGAAGTAGGAGACTGGGGTGCAGAGGGATCGTTGCATAGAGCAGAGGTTTGAGACTGGGGTGCAGAAGGACTGATACAGAGAGCAGAGGTTTGAGACTGGGGTGCAGAAGGTCCTTTACGGAGAGCAGAGTTTGGAGAGTGAGGTGCAGAAGAACTGTTACAGAGAGCAGAGTTTGGAGATTGGGTTTTATAAGGACTGTAACAGATAGAAGAGGTTTGAGAGTAAGGTGCAGAGGGACAGTTACACAGAGCACAGGTTGGAGACTGGGGTGCAGAAGGACTGATACAGAAAGCAGAGGTTGGAGACTTGGGTGTAGAAGTACCCTTACAGAGAGCAGAGTTTTGAGAATGCAGTACAGAAGGACTGTTATAGAGAGCAGAGGTTGGAGACTGGGGTGGAGAAAGACTGCTGCAGAGAGCAAATTTTGGAGACTGGGGTGCAAAAGAACTGTTGCAGAGAGCAGAGGATGGTGACTGGGTTGCATAAGGACTGTTGCAGAGGGCAGAGTTTTGAGATTGTGGTGCAAAACGACTGATACAGAAAGCAGAGGTTGGATACTGGGGTGCATAAGGACCCTTTCAGAGCACAGCAGTTGGAGACTGCCGTACAGAAGGACTGTTATAGAGAGCAGAGTTTGGAGACTGGTGTGCAAAAGAAATGATGTAGAAAGTAGAGGTTGCATACTGGGGTGCTGATGGATCGTTGGGGCGTGCAGATTATGGAGACTGGGGTGTAGAAGGACTGTTGCAAAGAGCAGATGTTGGAGACTGGGTGTAGAAGGACTTTTGCAGAGAACAGACGTTGGAGACTGGGGTTCAGAAGGATCGTTGTTGGGAGCAGAGTATAAAGACTGGGGTGTAGAAGCAATGTTGCAGAGAGCAGAGGTTGGAGACTGGGGTGGAAAATTACTGTAGCAGAGAGCAGATCTTGGAGACTGGGGTGCAAAAGGACTGTTGCATAGAGCAGATTATAGAGTCTCGGGTGCAGAAGGACTGTTGCAGAGAGGAGAGGTTGCAGACTGAGTTGCAGAAAGACGGTTTCAGAGGGCAGAGTTTGGAGACTGTAATTCAAAACGACTGATACAAAAAGCAGAGTTTGGATACTGGGCTGCATAAGGACCCTTACAGAGAACAGAATTTTGAGACTGTGGTACAGAAGGACTGTTACAGAGAGTAGAGGTTTGAGTCTGGGTTGCATCAGAACCAATGTCGAGAACAGAGTTTGGAGACTGGCGTGCAGAAGGACCGTTGGGACGATCAGAGTACAGAGACTGGGGTGTAGAAGGACTGTTGCAGAGAGCAGTGATTGGAGACTGAGTTACAGAAGGACTGTTAAAGAGAGCAGAGGTTTGAGACTGGGGTGCAGATGGATTATTGCAGAGAGCAGAATTTTCAGACCAAAGTACAGAAGAACTGTTGCAGGAAGCAGATGTTTGAGACTGGGGTTCACAAGGACTTTTGCAGCTAGCAGAGGTTTCAGACTGGGGTGCAGAAGAATCGTTGCAGAGAGCAGAGGTTCGAGACTGAGGTAGAGAAGGATCGTTGCAGAGAGCAGATTTTAAAGACTGGGGTGCAGAAGGACTGTTACAGAGAGGAGACGTTGGAGACTGGTTTTCAGAAGTATCTTACAGCGAATAGAGTTTGGAGACTGAGGTGCAGAAGGACTGTTACAGAGAGCGGAGTTTAGAGACTGGGTTGCAGAAGGATCATACAGAGAGCAGAGGTTGGAGAATGAGGTGCAGAAGGACTGTTACATAGAGTAGAGTATGGAGACTGAGGTGCAGAAGGAGCATTGCAGAGAGCAGAGGTGGAGACAGAGGTGCAGAAGGATTGTTACAAAGAGCAGAGGTTGGAGACTGGGGTGTAGAAGGACTGTTGCAGAAAGCAGAGGTTGGAGAATGGGGTGAAGAAGGACTGTTACAGGGAGCAGCTGTTGGAGACTTGGGTGCAGAAGGACTGTTGCAGAGAGCAGAATTTGGAGACTGAGGTGAATAAGGACTGTTACAGAGAGAAGAGGTTGGAGACTGGGGTTCAGAAGGACTGATACAGAAAGCAGAGGTTGGAGACTGGGGTCCAGAAAGACCGTTGCAGAGAGCAGAGTATGGAGATTGCAATACAAGAGGACTGTTACAGAGAGCAGAGGTTGGAGAATGGTTTATAGAAGAACTGTTTCAGAGTGCAGATGTTGGAGACTGGGGTTCAGAAGAACTGTTGCAGAGAGCAGAGTTTGGAGACTGGGGTGCAGAAGAACTTTTGCAGATGCAGAGGTTGGAGACTGAGGTGCAGAAAGAATTTTACAGAGAGCAGAGGTTGGAGTCTGTGGTACAGAAGGACTGTTGCATAGAGCAGGGGTTAGAGAATTGGGTGCAGAAGGACTTTTACAGAGAGCAGAGGTTAGAGAATGGGGTGCAGAAGTAAGGTTGCAGAGTTCAGAGGTTTGAGAGAGAGGTGCAAAAGAACTGTTACAGAGAGCAGAGGTTGGAAACAATGGTTCAGAAGAACTTATACAGAAAGCAGAGGTTTTAGACTAGTGTGCAGAAGGACTGTAACAAAGAGCAGAGGTTGGAGATTGCTGTACAGAAAGACTGTTACAGAGAGCAGAGGTTTGAGACTTGGGAGTAAATAGACTGTTGCAGAGAACAGATGTTGGAGACTGGGTTGCAGCAGGACCGTTGAAGAAAACAGAGGTTTTAGACTGACTTGGAGAAGGAATCTTACAGAGAGCAGAGTTTGGAAACTGGGGTGGAGAAAGACAGTTGCAGAGAGCAGATGTTGGAGTCTTAGTTGCAGAAAAACAGTTACAGAGAGGAGAGGTTGGAGACTCGGGTGCAGAAGAATCGTTGAAGAGAGCAGAAGTTGGAGACTGAGTTGCAAAAGAATCCTTGAAGAGAGCAGAGGTGGAGACTGGGCTGCAGATGGATCGTTTCAGAGAGAAGAGGTGGGAGACTGCGGTGCAGAAGGACTGTTACAGAGAGCACAGGTTGGAGACTGGGATGCAGAAGCAATGTTGCAGAAAGCAGAGGTTGGAGACTGGGATGCAGAAGGAGTGTTTCAGAGAGCAGACGTTGGAGACTGAGATGCAGAAGGACTGTTACACAGAGCAGACGTTTGAGACTGGGGTTAAGAATTATGATACAGAAAACAGAGGTGTGAGACTGGGGTACAGAAGGACCGTTACAAAGAGCAGAGGTTGCAGACTGGCGTGCAGAATGATTGTTTCAGAGGGCAGAGTTTGGAGACTGGGGTGCATAAGGCCTGCTACAGAGAGCAGAGGTTGGAGAATGGGATGCAGAAGGACGTTTGCAGAGAGCAGAAGTTGGATACTGAGGTACAGAAGGAAGGACAAAGAAATCAGATGTTGGAGACTTTCTTGCAAAAGGACGTTTACAGAGAGCAGAGTTTGGAGACTGCGGTACAGAAGGACTGTTACAGAGAGCAGAGTTTGGAGACTGGGGAGCAGAAGGAGTGTTGCAGAGTACAGAGGTAGGAGATTGGGGTGCAGCAGGACCCTTGCAGAAAGCAGAGTATGGACGCTGGCGTGGAGAAGCAATATTACAGAGAGCAGAGTTTGGAAACTAGGGTCAAAAGGATCTTTAAGAGAGAAGATGTTGGAGACTGGGGTTCAGAAGGATGGTTGCAGAGAGCATTGTTTGGACACTGGGGTGCAGAAGGACTGTTGCAGATACCAGTGGTTGAAGACTGGGGTGTAGAAGGACTGTTGCAGAAACCAGAATTTGGAATCTGGGATGCTCAAGGACTGTTGCAGAGTGCAGATGTAGGAGACTGTTATGCAGAAGGACTGTAACAAAAAGCAAAGATTTACGACTGGGGTGCAGAAGGACTGATAAAGAGAGCAGAGTTTGGAGACTGGGGTGCAGAAGGCCTGTTACAGAGAGCAGAGTTTGGAGACTGGGGTGCATTAGGGTTGTTACGGAGATCAGATGTTGGAGACTTGGGTGCAGAAGGACAGTTACAGAGAGGAGATGTTGGAGACTCGGATGCAGAGGGATCATTGCAGAGAGCAGAGGTTGGACACTGGGGTACAGAAAGATTGTTACACAGAGCAGAGGTTGAAGACTGAGGTGAAGGAGGATTGTTACAGAGAGCAGATATGGGAGACAGCGGTGCAGGACTGATACAGAGCAGAAGTTGGAGACTGAGGTACAGAAGGACTGTAACAGAAAACAGAGGTTGGAGACTCGGGTGCAGAAGGATTATTGCAGAGAGCAGAGTTTTCAGACTGAGGTACAGAAGAACTATTGCAGAGAGCAGATGTTGGAGATTAGGGTGCACATGGACTGTTGCAGTGAGCAGAGGTTGGAGACTGGGGTGCAGAAGGACTGATACAGAGAGCAGAGGTTTGAGACTGGGGTGCAGAAGGTCCTTTACGGAGAGCAGAGTTTGGAGAGTGAGGTGCAGAAGAACTGTTACAGAGAGCAGAGTTTGGAGATTGGGTTTTATAAGGACTGTAACAGAGAGAAGAGGTTTGAGAGTAAGGTGCAGAGGGACAGTTACACAGAGCACAGGTTGGAGACTGAGGTGCAGAAGGACTGATACAGAAAGCAGAGGTTGGAGACTCGGGTGTAGAAGTACCCTTACAGAGAGCAGAGGTTTGAGAATGCAGTACAGAAGGACTGTTATAAAGAGTAGAGGTTGGAGACTGGGGTGGAGAAAGACTGCTGCAGAGAGCAAATTTTGGAGACTGGGGTGCAAAAGGACTGTTGCAGAGAGCAGAGGATGGAGATTGGGTTGCAGAAGGACTGTTGCAGAGAGCAGAGGTTGCAGACTGCGTTGCACAAGGACTGTTACAGAGGGCAGAGTTTTGAGATTATGGTGCAAAACGACTGATACAGAAAACAGAGGTTGGATACTGGGGTGCATAAGGACCCTTTCAGAGAACAGCAGTTGGAGACTGCCGTACAGAAGGACTCTTATAGAGAGCAGAGTTTGGAGACCAGGGTGCAAAAGAACTGATGTAGAAAGTAGAGGTTGCATACTGGGGTGCTGATGGATCGTTGGGGCGAGCAGATTATGGAGACTGGGGTGTAGAAGGACTGTTGCAGAGAGCAGTGTTTGGAGACTGGGGTGTAGAAGGACTTTTGCAGAGAACAGACGTTGGAGACTGGGGTTCAGAAGGATCGTTGGTGGGAGCAGAGTATAAAGACTGGGGTGTAGAAGGAATGTTGCAGAGAGCAGAGGTTTGAGACTGGGGTGGAGAATTACTGTAGCAGAGAGCAGATGTTGGAGACTGGGGTGCAAAGGACTGTTGCAGAGAGCAGATTATGGAGTCTGGGGTGCAGAAGGACTGTTGCAGAGAGGAGAGGTTGCAGACTGAGTTGCAGAAGGACGGTTACAGAAGGCAGAGTTTGGAGACTGTAGTTCAAAACGACTGATACAAAAAGCAGAGTTTGGATACTGGGCTGCATAAGGACCCTTACAGAGAACAGAATTTTGAGACTGTGGTACAGAAGGACTGTTACAGAGAGTAGAGTATTGAGCCTGGGTGCATAAGAACCGATGTCGAGAACAGAGTTTGGAGACTGGCGTGCAGAAGAACCGTTGGGATGATCAGAGTACAGAGACTGGGGTGTAGAAGGACTGTTTGCAGCGAGCAGTGATTGGAGACTGAGTTACAGAAGGACTGTTAAAGAGAGCATAGGTTTGAGACTGGGGTGCAGATGGATTATTGCAGAGAGCAGAATTTTCAGACCGAGGTACAGAAGAACTGTTGCAGGAAGCAGATGTTTGAGACTGGGGTTCACAAGGACTTTTGCAGCTAGCAGAGGTTTCAGACTGGGGTGCAGAAGAATAGTTGCAGAGAGCAGAGGTTCGAGACTGAGGTAGAGAAGGATCGTTGCAGAGAGCAGATTTTAATGACTGGGGTGCAGAAGGACTGTTACAGAGAGGAGACGTTGGAGACTGGTTTTCAGAAGTATCATACAGAGAATAGAGTTTGGAGACTGAGGTGCAGAAGGATTGTTACAGAAAGCGGAGTTTGAAGACTGGGTTGCAGAAGGATCATACAGAGAGCAGAGGTTGGAGAATGAGGTGCAGAAGGACTGTTACATAGAGTAGAGGATGGAGACTGAGGTCCACAAGAAATGTTGCAGAGATCAGCTGTTGAAGACTGTGTTGCAGAAGGACTGTTGCTTAAAGCAGAAGTTGGAGGCTGAGGTGTTAAGGGACTGTTACATAGAGCAGAGGTTGGAGACTGGGGTGCAGAATGATTATTGCAGAGAGCAGAGTTTTCAGACTAAGGTACAGAGTAAATGTTGCAGAGAGCAGATTTTGTAGACTGGGTTGCACAAGGACTGTTGCAGCGAACAGAGTTTGGAGACTGGGGTGCAGAAGAATCGTTGCAGAGAGCAGATGTTGGAGACTGGGGTGCAGATGGACTGATAAGGAGAGCAGAGTTTGGAGACTGGGGTGAAGAAGGCCTGTTACAGAGAGCAGCGTTTGGAGACTGGGGTGATTAAGGAGTGTTACAGAGAGCATAGTTTGGAGACTGGGTTTCAGAAGGATCTTACAGAGAGCAGAGGTTGGAGACTCCGGTGCAGAAGTACCCTTACAGAGAGCAGAGGTTGGAGAATGCAGTACAGATGGACTCTTACAGAGAGCATAGGTTGGAGACTGAGGTGCAGAACGACTGTTGCAGAGAGCAGAGATTTTAGACTGTGATGTTTAAAGACTGTTGCAGAGAGTAGAGGATGGAGACTGGGGTGCAGAATGACTGTTGCAGAGAGCAGAGGTGTCAGACTGAGTTGCAGAAGGACTGTTAGATAGAGAAGAGTTTGGTGACGGTGTTGCAAAACGACTTAAACAGAAAGCAGAGGTTGGATACCTTGGTGCATAAAGACCCTTACAGAGAACAGAGGTTGGAGAAGGCGGTACAGAATGCTGTTACAGAAAGCAGAGGTTGGAGACTGGGGTGCAGAAGAACTGATGTAGAGAACAGAGATTGGAGACTGGGGTTCAGAAGGATCGTTGGGAAGAGCAGAGTATGAAGACTAGAGTGTAGAAGGACTGTTGCAGAGAGCAGAGGTTTGAGACTGCGGTGTAGAATGACTGTTTAAGAGAGCAGACGTTGGAGACTGGGGTGCAGAAGGATCATTGGGGCGAGCAGAGTATGGAGACTGGGGTGTAGAAGGACTGTTGCAGAGAGCAGAGGTTGGAGACGGGGGTGTCGAAGGACTGTTTAAGAGAGCAGATTTTGGAGACTTGTGTGCAAAAGGACTGTTGCATAGAGCAGATATTTGTGACTGAGGTTCAGAAAAACTGTTACAGAGAGCAGAGGTTGTACACTGGGGTCGAGATGGATTATGGCAGAGAGCAGAGTTTTCAGACTGAGGTACAAAAGAACTGTTTCAGGAAGCAGATGTTGGAGACTGGGTTTCACAAGGACTGTTGCAGCGAGCAGAGGTTTCAGACTGGGGTGCAGAAGGATCGTTGCAGAGAGCAGAGGTTCAAGACTGGGGTGCAGAAGGATCATTAAAGAGAGCCTAGTTAGGAGACTGGGGTGCAGAAGGACTTTTACAGGGAGCACAGGTTGGAGAATGGGGTGCAGAAGGAATGTTGCTGAGAGCAGAGTTTGGAGACTTGGTTGCAGAAAGACTGTTGCATAAAGCAGAGTTTGGAGACTGAGGTGCAGAAGGACTGTTGCAGAGAGCAGAGTAAAGACTGGGATGCAGAAGGACTGTTTCAGTAGGGCAGAATTTAGAGACTGAGTTTCAGAAAGATCTCACAGAGAAAAGAGTTTGGAGACTGAGGTGCAGAAGGACTGTTACGTAGAGTGGAGGTTCGAGACTGAGGTGCAGAAGGATCGTTACAAAGAGAAGAGGTTGGAGACTGGGGTGCAGATGGACTTTTACAGAGAGAACATGTTTGATACTGGGGAGCAGAAGAAATGTTGCAGAGAGCAGAGGTTGGAGACTGGGGTGCAGAAGAACTGCTGCTGAAAGCAGAGGTAGAAGACTGAAATGCAGAAGGACTGTTTCAGAGACCAGAGGTTAAAAACTGGTGTGCAGAAGGATTATTGCAGAGAGCAGAGTTTTCAGACTGAAGTAAAGAAGAACTGATGCAGAGAGCAGATGTTGTAGACTGGATTGCACAAAGACTGTTGCAGAGAGCAGAGGTTAGAGACTGGGGTTCAGAAGGATCGTTGCAGAGAGCAGAGCTTGAAGACTGGGGTGCAGAAGGCCTGTTACAGAGAGCAGAATTTGGAGACTGGGGTGATGAAGGACTGCTACAGAGAGCAGAGATTGGAGACTGGGTTGCAGAAGAATCTTAAAGAGAGCAGAGGATGGAGACTGAGGCACAGAAGCACTTTTACAGAGAGTAGAGGTTTGAGACTGAGGTGCAGAAGGACCGTTGCAGAGAGCAGAGGTTAAAGACGGAGGTGCATAAGGATTGTTACAGAGATAAGAGGTTGGAGATTGGGTTTCAGAAGGATTGTTGCAGAGAGCAGAGGTTTTAGACTGGGATGTAGAAGAACTGTTTAAGAAAGTAGAGGTTGGAGATTGGGGTCCAGAAGGACTGTAGCAGAGAGCAGAGGTAGGAGAATAAAGTGCAGGAAAGTTACACAGAGCCGAGGTTTGAGACTGGGGTGCAGAAGGACTGACACAGAAAGCAGAGGTTTGATTCTCGGGTGCATAAGTACCCTTACAGAGAGCAGAGGTTTGACAATGCAGTACAGAAGGACTGTTACAGAGAGAAAAGTTTGGAGACTAGGGTGGAGAATGACTGTTGCAGATAGCAGATGTTGGAGACTGGGGTGCAATAGGACTGTTGCAGAGAGCAAAGGATGGAGACTAGGGTGCAGAAGGACTGTTGCAAAGAGCAGAGGTTGCAGACTGAGTTGCAGAAGGATGGTTACAGAGGGCAGAGTTTGGAGACTGTGGTTCAAAACGACTGATACAGAAAGCAGAGGTTGGATACTGGGGTGCATAAGGACCCTTACAGAAAACAGAGGTTGGCTACTGTGGTACAGAAGGACTGTTACAGAGAGCAGAGGTTGGAGACTGGGGTGCAGAAGAACTGAGTAGAGAACAGACTTTGGAGACTGGGGTACAGAAGGATAGTTGGGACGATGAGAGTATGGAGACTGGGGTGTAGAAGGACTGTTTCAGAGAGCACAGTTGGAGACTGTGTTATAGAAGGACTGTTTAAGAGAGCAGATGTTGGAGACTTGTGCACAGAAGGACTGTTGCATAGAGCAGAGATTGGAGATTGAGGTACAGAAGGACTGTTACAGAGAGCAGAGTTTGGAGACTGGGTTGCAAATGGAGTATTACAGAGAGTAGAGATTTCAGACTTAGCTACTGAAGAACTGTTGCAAAAAGCAGATGTTGGAGACTGGAGTTCACAAGGACTGTTGCAGCGAGAGGATGTTTGAGACTGGGGTGCAGAAGGATCATTGCAGAGAGCAGAGGTTGGAGACTGAAGTGCAGAAGGTTGGTGGCAGAGAGCAGACGTTCAAGACTGGGGTTCAGAAGGATCGTTACAGAGAGCAGAGTTTGGAGACTGAGGTGCAGAAAGACTTTTACAGAGAGCACAGTTTGGAGACTGGGGTGCAGAAGGAATGTTGCAGAGAGCAGAGGTTGGATACTTGGGTGCAGAAGAACTGATGCAGAAAGCAGAGTTTGGAGACTGAGGTGCAGAAGGACTGTTGCAGAGAGCAGAGTTTAAAGACTGGGGTCCAGAAGAAAGTTACTGATAGCAGACGTTGGAGACTGGGTTTCAGAAAAATCTTACAGAGAAAAGAGTTTGGAGACTGCGGGGCAGAAAGACTGTTACAGTGAGCAGATGTTTGAGACTGGGGTGGAAAGGATCATTACAGAGAGCAGAGGTTGGATACCGAGGTGCAGACAGACTTTTCCAGAGAGCATATGTTTGATACTGGGTGCAGAAGCAATGTTGCAGAGAGCAGAGGTAGGAGACTGGGGTTCAGATGGATCGTTGCAGAGAGTAGAGGTTGGAGACTGGGGTGCAGAAGGCCTCTTAGAGAGAGCAGATGTTAGAGACTGGGATGCAGAAGGCCTGTTACAGAGAGCAGAGTTAGGAGACTGGAATGCAGAAGGACTGTTACAGAGAGCAGAGTATGCAGACTTGTTTTCAGAAGGGTCTTACAGAGAGCAGAGGTAGGAGACAGAGGTACAGAAAGACTGTTACTGAGAGAAGAGGTTGGAGACTGGGTTGCAGAGGGATTGTTGCAGAGAGCAGATTTTTCATACTGATGTACAGAAGAACTGTTGCAGAGAGCAGATGTTGGAGACTGGGTTGCACAAGGACTGTTTCAGGGAGCAGAGTTTGGAAACTAGGGTGCAGAAGAATCGTTGCAGAGAGCAGAGGTTGGAGACTGGGGTGCAGATGGACTGATACAGAGAGCAGAGTTTGGAGACTGGGGTGACCAAGGCCTGTTACAGAGAGCAGAGGTTGGAGACTGAAGTGCAGAAGGATCTTACAAAGAGCAGAGGTTGGAGACTGAGTTGCAAAAGCAATGTTTCAGATTGTAGAGGTTGGAGACTGAGGTGCAGAAGAACCCTTGCAAAGAGCAGAGGTTGGAGACTGAGGTGCAGAAGGATAGTTACAGAGAAAAGAGGTTGGAGACTGGGGTGCAGAAAAACTTTTGCAGAGAGTAGAGGTTTTAGACTGGGGTGTAGAAGGACTGTTACAGAGAGCAGAGTTTGGAGACTAGGGTTTAGAAGGACTTTTTCAGAGAGCAGATGTTGGAGACTTGGGTGCATAAGAACTGTTGCATAGAGCAGAGGATGGAGACTGAGATGCAGATTACGGTTACAGAAAGCAGAGTTTGAAGACTGGGGTGCAGAAGGACTTTTACAGTGAGCAGACTTTGGAGACTGTGGTGCAGAAGGATCGTTGCAGAGAGCAGAATATGGAGACTTGGGTTCAGAAGAATGGTTAGAGAGACCAGAGTTTGGAGACTGTGGTGCAGAAGGACTTTTACTGAGAGCACAGGTTGGAGACTGGGGTGCAGAAGGACTTTAACAGAGAGCAAAGTTTAAAGACTAGGGTGCAGAAAAACTGTTGCAGAGAGCAAACTTAGGAGTATGGGGTGAAGAAGGAGTGTTGCAGAAACCAGAAGTCTGAGACTGAGGTTCAGAAGGACCCTTACAGAGAGCAGAAGTTGGAGACTGTGGAACAGAGGAGTGTTACAGAGAGCAGAGGTTGGAGACAGATGTGCAGAAGGATCTTACAGCGAGCATCAGTTGGAGACTGGGGTGCAGAAGGATCATTGCAGAGAGCAGAGGTTGGAGACTGGAATGAAGAAGAACTGATACAGATAACAGAGGTTGGAGACTGGGGTGCAGAAGGCCTGCTACAGAGAGCAGAGTTTGGAGACTGGTGTGCAGAATGACTGTTATAGAGAGCAGAGGTTTAATACTGGGTTGCAGGAGGAGGTTACAGAGAGCAGAGGTTGGAGACTGAGGTGCAGAAGCACTGTTTCAGAGAGAAGAGTTTGGAGACTGAGGTGCAGAAGGACCCTTGCAGAGAGCAGAGGTTGGAGATTGGGGTGCAGAAGTCCCATTACAGAGAGCAGTGCTTGGAGACTGGGGGACAGAAATACAGTTACAGAAAGCAGAGTTTAAAGACTGGGTTGCAAAGGGATCTTACGGAGAGCAGAGTTTGGAGACTGAGGTACAGAAGGACTGTTACAGAGAGCAGAGGTTGGAGACTGAGGTGCCAAAGGACTATTATAGAGACTGAGGTGCAGAAGGACTGTTATAGAGAGCAGAGGTTGGAGACTGGGGCGCAGAAGGACTGATACAGAAAGCAGAGCTTGGTTACTGGGGTGCAGAAGGACTGTTGCAGAGAGCAGATGTTAGAGACTAGGGTGCAGAATAACTGTTGTAGAGAACATAGTTTGGAGACTGGTGAGCAGAAGAACCATTGCATATAGCAGAGGTTAGAGACTGGATTTCAGAAGTAACATACAAAGAGGAGAGTTTGAACACTGAGGTCCAGAAGTACTGTTGCAGAGAGCAGAGGATAAAGATTGGGCCACAGTAGGACTGTTGCAGAGAGAAGAGGTTGGAGTCTGAGGTGCACAGGGACTGTTACAGAGAGCATAGTTTAGAGACTGGGGTGCAGAAGGACTGATACAGAAAGCAGACTTTGGAGACTGGGGTGCAGAAGGACAGTTACAGAGATAAGAGGTTGGAGACAGCAGTACAGAAGGACGGTTACAGAGAGCAGAGGTTGGAGATTGGGGTGGAAAAGGAATATTGCAGAGAGCAGATTTCGGAGACTGGGCTGCAGAAGGACTGTTGCAGCGAACAGAGGTTGAAGACTGGGTTGCAGGAGGACTGTTGCAGAGAGTAGAGGTTCCAGACTGAGGTACAGAAGGACCCTTACAGAGAACAGAGGTTGGAGGTTGGGGTGGAAAAGGAATATTGCAGAGAGCAGATTTTGGAGACTTGGCTGCAGAAGGACTGTTGCAGCGAACAGAGGTTGAAGACTGGGTTGCAGGAGGACTGTTGCAGAGAGCAGAGGTTGCAGACTGAGGTACAGAAGGACCCTTACAGAGAACAGAGGTTGGATACTGTGGTACAGAAGAACTGTTACAGGGAGAAAAGGTTGGAGACTGGGGTGCAGAATAACTGTTGTGGAGAACAGAGTTTGGAGAGTGGGGTTCAGAGAGACCATTGCAGATAGCAGAGGTTGGAGACTGGGTTTCAGAACGATCATACAGAGAGCAGAGTTTGGACACTGAGGTGCAGAAGAACTGATGCAGAGAGCAGAGATTGGAGATTGGGGCGCAGTAGTACTGTTGCAGAGAGCAGAGGTTGGAGTCTGAGGGGCAGAAGGACTGTTACAGAGAGCAGAGTTTAGAGAACGGGGTGCAGAAGGACTGATACAGAAAGCAGAGTTTGGAGACTGTGGTTCAGAAAGACCGTTACAGAGAGCAGAGGTTGGAGAATGGGGTGCAGAAGGAACCTTACAGAGAACAGATGTTTAAGACTGCGGTATTGAAGAACTGTTGTAGAGAACAAGGTTGGAGACTGGGGTGCATAGGGACCATTACAGAGATTAGATTTTAGAGACTGTGGTGCAGAAGGAATGTTACCGAGAGAAGAGTTATGAAACTGGGGTGCAGAAAAATCTTCCAGTGAAAAAAGTTTGGAGACTGGGGTGAAGAAGAATTGTTGCAGAGAGCAGACGTTGGAGTCTTGGGTGCAGAAGGATTGTTACAGAGAGAAAAGGGTGGAGACTGGGGGTGCCGAAGGACTGTTACAGAGAGCAGAGGTTGGAAAGTTGGGTGCCGGAGGACTGTTACAGAGAGCAGAGTTTGGAGTCTGGGTTCAGATGTACTGTTATAGAAAGCAGAGTTTGGAGACTGGTTTTCAGAAGAATCTTACAGACAGCAGAGTTTCGAGACTGCAGTACAGAAGGACTGTTACAGAGAGCAGAGGTTGGAGACTGGGGAGCAGAAAAACTGTTGCAGAGGACAGAGGTTTGAGACTGGGGTGCAGCTCGACCATTGCAGAAAGCATAGGTTGGAGACTAGGGTAGAGAAGGCATGATAGAGAGAGCAGAGTTTGGATACTGGGGTGCAGTAGGATCTTACAGAGAGAAGAGGTTGGAGACTGAAGTGCAGTAGGACTCTTAAAGAGAGCAGTGTTTGGAGACTGGGGTGCAGAAAGACTGATAGAGAAAGCAGAGATTGGAGTTTGTGGTGAAGAAAAAAAGTTACAGAGAGCAGAGGTTGGACTGCAGTACAGAATGTCTTTTACAGAGAGCAGTGGTTGGAGTCTTGGATGCAGAATGATTGTTGCAGACATCACATGTTGCTAACTAGGGTGCAGAAAGACTGTTGCAGAGAGCAGAGGTTGGAGACTGGGCTTCAGAAAAACTGATACAGAAAGCAGAGGGTGGAGACTGGGGTGCAGAAGGACTCTTACAGAGAGCAGATGTTGGAGACTAGGTTTCAGAAGGACTGTTAAAGAGAGCAGAGTTTAGAGACTGGGGTGCAGAAGGACTGTTGCAGAGAGCAGAGGTTGGAGACTGGGATGGAGAAGAATTGTTGCAGAGAGAAGATTTTTGAGACAGGGGTGCAGAAGGACTGTTGCAGAGAGCAGAGGTCTGAGACAGGTGTGCAGAAGGACCTTTGAAGAGAGCAGAGATTAGATATTGAGGTACTGAAGAAATATTAAAGACAGAAGTAGTAGAAGACTTGGTGCAGATGGATTGTTACAGAGGGCAGAGTTTGAAGACTGGGGTGCAGAAAGTTTGTAGCCGAGAGCAGAGGTTGGAATCTGGGGTGCAGAAGGACTGTTACAAAGAGCTTAGCTTCGAGACTGGGTTGCAAAATTACTGTTACAGAGAGCTTAGGTTGGAAACTGTTGTGCAGAAGGACTGTTACAGAGAGCTGAGTTTGGAGACTGGGTTGCAGAAGGGTCTTACAACGAGCAGAGGTAGGAGGCTGAGGTGCAAAAGAATCATTACAGAGAGCAGAGTTTTCAGACTGAGTTGCAGAAGGACTGTTTCAGAGAGAAGATGTTGGAGACTGGTGTGCAGAAGGACTGTTACAGAGTGCAGAGGTTGGAGACTGGGGTTCAGATGGATCTTACAGAGAGCAGAGTTTGGAGACTGGGGTGCAAAAGGACTGTGGCAGAGAACAGATGTTTGAGACTGGGGTGGAGAAGAATCGTTGCAGAGAGAAGAGGTTGGAGACTGGGGTGCAGAAAGCCTGTTACAGAGTGCAGAGGTTGGAGACTGGGTTGCAGAAGTGCTGTTACAAAGAGCAGAGTTTGGAGACTGTTGTGAAGCAGGACTGTTACAGAGTGCAGAGTTTAAAGACTAAGTTGCAGAAGGATCTTAGAGAGAGCAGACTTGTGACACTGAGGTGCAGCAGAACTGTTACACAGAGCAGATGTAGGAGCCTGGGGTGCAGAAGGGTCCTTGCAGAGAGCAGAATTTTCAGACAGAGTTGCAAAATAACTGTTGCAGAGAGTAGATGTTGAAGACTGGGTTGCAGAAGGATTGTTAAAGAGAGCAGAGTTTGGAGACTGGAGTGCATGAAGATCTTACAGAGAGCAGAGATTGGTGACTACGGTGCAGAAGGACTGTTGCCGAGAGTAGAGGTTGGAGACTGGGGTGGAGAAAAATCATTGCAGAGAGAAGAGGTTGGAGACTGGGGTTCTGAAGGCCTATTACAGAGAGCAGAGTTTTGAGACTGGATTGCAAAATTCCTGTTAAAGAGAGCAGAGGTTGGAAACTATTCTGCAGAAGGACCGTTACAGAGAGCAGAGTTTGGAGACTGGGTTGTAGAAGGGTTTTACAAAGAGCAGATGTAGGAGACTGAGGTGCAGGAGGATCCTCGCAGAGAGCAAAGTTTTAGAATGATTTGCAGAAGGACTGTTGCAGAGAGCAGATGTTTGAGAATGGTGTGTAGAAGGACTGTTGCAGAGAGGAGAGCTTGGAGACTGGGTTGAAGAAGGATCAGTGCAGAGAGCAGATGTTGGAGACTTTTGTGCAGAAGGACAGTTACAGAGAGCAGAGTTTGGAGACTGGGTTGGAGAAGGATCCTACAGAGAGCAGAGGTTGAAGAATGAGGTGCAGAAAGACTGTTACAGAGAGTAGATGTTTGAGACTGAGGTTCAGAAGTAACGTTGAGGAGTACAGAGTTTGGAGACTGAGGTGCAGAAGGATTGTTACAGAGAGCAGAGGTTGGAGACAGGGGTGCAGACGGACTGTTGCAGATAGCGGATTTGGAGTCTGTGGTGCATAAGGACTCTTGCAGAGAGCAGAGGTTGGAGAATGAGGTGCAGAAGGACTGTTACAGAGAGCAGAGGTTGAAACTGGGGTGCAGAAGGAGTGTAAGAGAGAGCAGATGTTGGTAACTAGGGTGCCGGAGGAATGTTGCAGAGAGCAGAGTTTGGAGACTGGGGTGCAGAAGAACTGTTGCGGAGAGCAGAGGTTGGAGACTGAGGTGCAGAAGGACTGTTGTAGAGATGAGAGTTTGGAGACTGGGGTGCAGTAGGATCATTGCAGAGAGCAGAGGTTAAAGACTGGGGTGCAGAAGGATGGTTGCAAATAGCAGAGGTTGGAGACTTGGTTGCAGAAGGCCTGCTACAGAGAGCATATTTGGAGACTGGCGTGCAGAAGGCCTGTTACAGAGAGAAGAGGTTGGAGAATGGGGTGCAGAAGGACTGTTGTAGAGATCAGAGGTTGGAGACTGCGGTGCAGTAAGATCATTGCAGAGAGCAGAGGTTAAAGACTTGGGTGCAGAAGGATCGTTGCAGAGAGCAGTGGTTGGAGTCTTGGGTGCAGAAGGCCTGCTACAGAGAGCAGATTTTGAGACTGGCGTGCAGAAGGCCTGTTACAGAGAGAAGAGGTTGGAGACTGGGGTGCAGAAGGACTGTAACAAAGAGCTAAGTTTGAAGACTGGGTTGCTTAAGGATCTCAGAGAGAGCAGAGGTTGGAGAATAAGGTGCAGGTGACTGTTACAGAGAGCAGTGGTTTGAGACTGGGGTGAAGAAGGATCGTGGAGAGGAGAGGTTTCAGACTGAGGTGGAGAAGTACTGTTACAGAGAGCAGAGGTTGAAGATTGAGGTGTAGAAGGACTGTTACAGAGAGCAGAATTTTGAGACTGAGGTGCAGAAGGACTGTGACAGAAAGCGGAGGTTGGAAATTGGGGTGCCGAAGGACAGTTACAGAGAGCAGAGATTGGAGACTTCGTTATAGAAGGACTGTTACAGAGAGCAGAGATGGGAGACTTGGGTGCAGAAGGACTTTTACAGAAAGTACAAGTTGGAGACTGAGGTGAAGAAGGATAGACACAGAGAGCAGACATTGGAGACTGGGGTTCCTAAGGACTGATACAGAAAGCAGAGGTTGGAGTCTGGGGTGCAGAAGGACTGTTACAGAGAGCAGAGTTTGGTGAATGCGGTACAGAAGGACTGTTACAGAGAGCAGATATTGGAGACTGGGGAGCAGAAGGACTGTTGAAGAGGACAGAGTTTGGAGACTGCGGTGCCGCAGGACCCTTGCAGAAAGCAGAGGATGGAGACTGGGTGGATAAGGAATGTTAGAGTGAGCAGAGTTTGGAAACTGTGGTTTAGAAAGATCGTTGCAGAGAGCACAGTTCGCAGACTGGGGTGAAGAAGGCTGTTACTGAGAGAAGAGGTTTGAGACTGAGGTGTAGAAGGACTGTTACAGAGAGCAGATGTTGGAGACTGGGGTCAGATGGATCTAACAGAGAGCAAAGTTTGGAGACTGAGGTGCAGAAGGATTGTAACAGACATCAGAGGTAGAAGACTGGGGTGCAGGAGGTTCGTTGCAGACAGCAGAGTTTTCAGACTGTGGTGAAGAAGGACTGTTGCAGAGACCAGTTGTTGGAGACTGGGGTGTAGAAAGAATGTTGCAGAGAGCAGAGGTTGGAGATTTGGTTAGGGGTGTAGAAAGAATGTTGCAGAGAGCAGAGGTTGGAGATTTGTTAAGAATGATCTTTGCAGAGAGAAGAGATTGTAGACTTGTGTGCAGAAGAAATGTTACAGAGAGCAGAGTTTGGAGACTGGGTTTGCGAAGGATCCTACAGAGAGCAGAGGTTGGAGACTGAAGTGCAGAAGGACTGTTACAGAGAGTAGAGGTTGAAGACTGAGGTACAGAAGCACCGTTGAAGAGAATAGAGTTTGCAGACTGAGGTGCAGAAGGATTGTTACAGATAGCAGAGTTGGGAGGCTGGGGTGCAAAAGGACTGTTGCAGAGAGCAGAGGGTGGAGTCTGAGATGCGGAAGTCCTGTTACAGAAAGCAGAGTTTGGAGACTCGGTTGCAGAAAGCCTGTTACAGAGAGAAGAGTTTGGGGACTGGGGTGCAGAAGAACTGTTACAGAGAGCAGAGTTTGGAGACTGGCTTGCTGAAGTAACTTACAGAGAGTAGATTTTGGAGAATGAGGTCTAGGTGGACTGTTACATAGAGCAGTGGTTGAAGACTGGGGTGCAGAAGAATCGTGGAGAGCAGAGGTTTCAGACTGAGGTTTAGAAGGACTGTTACAGAGAGCAGAGTTTAGGGACTGACATGCAGAAGGACTGTTACAGAAAGCAGAGTTTGGAAATTGGGGTGCAGAAGGACTGTCACAGAGACCAGAGGTTGGAGACTGCAGTATAGAAGGACTGTTACAGAGAGCGAGGTTGGAGACTGGGGTGCAGAAGGACTGTTGCAGAGAGTAGACGATGGAGACTGGGGTTCAGAATAATCGTTGCAGAGAGAAGAGGATGGAGACTGGGTTGCAGAAGGACTCTTACAGAGAGCAGAAGGTGAAAAATGGGTTGAAGAAGGCCTGTTACAGAGACCAGAATTGGAGACTGGGGTGCAGAAGGACTTTTAGAGAGAGCAGAGTTTGGAGACCACGTTGCAGAAAGATGTTACAGAGAGCAGAGTTTGGAGACTGGACTGAGGTCCAGAAGCACTGTTACAGAGAGAAGAGTTTTGAGACTAAGGTGCATAAGGACCGTTGCAGAAAGGAGACTTGGAGACTGAGGTGCAGAAGGATTGATACAGAGAGAAGAAGTTGGAGACTGGGGTGCAGAAGATCTGATAGGGAAAGCAGAGGTTTGAGACTCTGGTGCAGAAGGACACTTACAGAGAGCAGAGATTGGAGACTGCAGTACAGAAGAACTTTTACAGAGAGATGTGGTTGGAGACTGGGCTGGAGAAGAATTGTTTCAGAGAGCAGATGTTGGAGTCTGGGGTGCAAAACGACTGTTCCAGAGAGAAGAGGATAAAGATTGGGGTATAGAAGGGACTGTTGCAGAGAGCAGAGGTTGGAGACTGGGGTTCAGATGGATCTTACAGAGAGCAGAGTTTGCACATTGGAATGCAAAAGGACAGTTGCAGACAGCGGATATTGGAGACTTGGGTGGAGAAGAATCGTTGCAGAGAGAAGAGGTTGGAGACTGGGGTGAAGAGAGCTATTACAGAGAGGAGAGTTTAAAGACTGTTTTGCAGAAGTCCTGTTACAGAGAGCAGAGGTTGGAGACTGTTGTGCAGAAAAAATTTTACAGAGTGTAGAGTTTAAAGACTGTGTTGAAGAAGGATCATTAAGAGAGCAGAGTTGGGAGACTGAGGTGCAGAAGGACTGTTACAGAGAGCAGAGGTAGGAGACTCGGGTGCAGAAGGGTCGTTGCAGAGAGCAGAGTTTTTAAACTGAGGTGCAGAAGAACTGTTGCAGAGAGCAGATGTTGGTAACTAGCGTGCAGAATGACTGTTGTAGAGAGCAGAGGTTGGAGACTGGTTTTCAGAAGGACTGTTCCAGAGAGCAGAGTTTGGAGACTGAGGTGCAGAAGTCCTGTTGCAGAGAACAGAGGTTGGACACGCGGGTGCAGAAGAACTGTTACAGAGAACAGAGTTTGTATACAGGGGTGCCAAAGGATCTTACAGAGAGCAGAATTTGGAGAATGAGGTGCAGAAGGACTGTTGCAGAGATCAGAGGTTGGAGACTGGGGTTGAGTAGGATTATTTCAGAGAGCAGATTTTGGAAACTGGGGTGCAGAAGGATCGTTGCAAAGAGCAGCGGTTGGAGACTGGGGTGCAGAAGGCCTTCTACAGAGAGCAGAGATTGGAGACTTGCGTGCAGAAGGCCTGTTACAAAAAGGAGAGTTTGGAGACTGGGTATCTGAAGGATCTTACAGAGAGCAGAGGTTGGAGACTGAGGTGAAGGTGGACTGTTACAGGGAGCAGTGGTTGGAGACTGAGGTGCAGAAGAATTTCTGCAGAGAGTAGAGGTTGGAGACTGAGGTGCAGAAAGACTGTTACAGAGAGCATAGGTTGGAGACTGGGGTTTAGAAGGACTGATACAGAAAGCAGACCTTGGTGACCTGGGTGCAGAAAGACTGTTGAAGAGAGCAGAGATGAGACTGAGGTGGAGAAGGAGTGTTGCAGAGAGAAGATGTTGGAGACTGGGGTGCAAAAGGACTGTTGCAGAGAGCAGAGATTGGAGAGTGGGGTGCAGAAGGAGTATTGCAGAGAGCAGAGGTTGCAGACTGTGGTGCAGAAGGACTGTTACAGAGAGCAGAGTTTGGAGAATATGGGGCAGAATGACTGATATAGAAAGCAGTAGTTGAAGACTGGGTTGCAGAAAAAACCCTTACAGAAAACAGAGGTTGAAGACTGCAGTACAGAAGGACTGTAACAAAGAGCACAGGATGTAGATTGGGGTGCACAAAAAGTGTTGTAGAAAACAGAGGTTGAAGAGTCGGGTGCAGATGGATCATTGCAGAAAGCAGAGGTTGCAGACTGGGTTTCAGAAGGATCTTACAGAGAGCAGAAGTAGAACACTGAGGTGCAGAAGGAGTGTTTCAGATAGCAGAGGTTTGAGATTTGGGTGCACAAATACTGTTGCAGAGATCAGAGTTTGGAGTCTGAGGTGCAGAAAGACTGTTACAGAGACCAGAGGTTAGAGACCGGGGTGCAGAAGGACTGATACAGAAAGCAGAGTTTGGAGACTGAGGTGCCGAAATACCGTTACAGAGAGCAGAGGTTGGAGATTACAGTACAGAAGGACTGTTACAGAGATCAGAGGTTGGAGACTGCCGTGCAGAAGGACTGTTGTAGAGAGCAGATGTTGGAGACTGGGGTGCAGAAGGACTGTTGCATAGAGTAGAGGTTGGAGACTTGGGTGCAGAAGGACTATTGCAGAGAGAAGTTGGTTGAAGATTGGGTTGCTGGAGAACTGTTGCAGAGAGCAAAGGTTGGAGACTGGAGTGGAGAAAGACTGTTGCAGAGAGTAACATTTGGAGATTGGGGTGCCACAGGACTGTTGCAGAGAGCAGAGGTTGGAGACTGGGGTTCAGAAAGATTGTTGCAGAGAGTAGAGTATGGAGACTGGGGTATAAAAGGAGTGTTCTAAAGAGCAGAGGTTGAAGACTGGGGTGCAGGAAGACTGTTTCAGAGAGCAGTTGTTGATGACTGAGGTGCAGAAAAACTGTTACAGAGAGCAGTGTTTGAAGAGTGGGGTGCAGGACTGATACTGAGAGCAGAGTTTGGAGACTGGGGTTCAGAAGGATCTTATAGAGAGCAGAGATTGGAGACTGAGGTGCAGAAGGACTGTTACAGAGAGCAGAGGTTGGAGACTGGTGTGCAGAAGGACTGTTAAAGAGAGCAGAGATCAGAGACTTGGGTGCAGAAGGCCTGTTACAGAGTGTAGAAGATGAAGACTGGTGTGCAGAAGGCCTGTCACAGAGAGCAGACTTTGGAGACCGGGGGTGCAGAAGGACTTTTGCAGAGAGCAGAGTTTGGAGACTGGGGTCCAAAACAATCATTGCAGAGAGCAGAGGTTAGAGCCTGGGGTGCAGTAGGACGATTGCTGATGTCAGAGTTTGTGAACTGAGGTGCAGAAATATTGTTACAGAGAACAGAAGTTGGATCCTGGGGTGCAGAAGGACTGTTACAGAGAACAGAGTTTGGAGACTGCGGTGAAGGAGGCCTGTTACAGAGAGCAGAGTTTGGTGAAGGGATGCAGAACGACTGTTACAGAGGGCAGACATTGGAGACTGGTGTGCGTAAGGATCTTACAGAGACCAGAGAATTGAGACTGAGGTGCAGAAAAACCGTTACAGAGAGTATAGGTTGAATACTGAGATGCAGAAGAACCATTGAAGAGAGCAGAGGTGGAGACTGAGGTGCAGAAGGACTGTTACAGAGATCAGTGCTTGGAGACTGGGGTGCAGAAGGGCTGATACAGAAAGCAGAGATTAAAGACTGGGTTGCAGAAGGACCGTTACAGAGAGCAGAATTTGGAAACTGTGTTGCAGAATTTGCAACTGTGTTGCAGAGAACAGAGTTTAAAAACTGGGGTGCAGAAAAACTGTAGCAGAGAGTCAGTTTGGAGACTGATGTGCAGAAAGAATGTTACAGAGAGAAAAGTTTGGAGACTGGGGTGCAGAATTACTGATACAGAAAGCAGAGGTTGGAGACTGGGGTGCAAAAGGACCATAACAGAGAACAGAGTTTGGAGACTTTGGTTCAGGAGGACTATTGCAGAGAACAGAGGTTAGGAAATGGGGTGCAGAAGGACTGTTACAGAGAGCGGAGTTTAGAGAATGGGGTGCAAATGTAGGGTTGCTGAGTTCAGAGGTTGGAGACAGAGGTGCAGAAGGAGTGTTACAGAGAGCAGATGTTGGAAACTGTGGTGCAGAAGGACTGATACAGAAAGCAGAGGTTTGAGACTGTGGTGCAGAAAGACCATTACAGAATGCAGAGGTTGGAGACTACGGTGCAGAAAGACTGTTACAGAGAGCAGAGGTTTGAGACTGGGGAGTAGAATTACTGTTGCAGAGAACAGAGGTTGGAGACTGGGTTGCAGCAGGACCGTGGAAGAAAAGAAGAGGTTGTAGACTGGGTTGGAGAAGGAATGTTACAGAGAGCAGAGTTTGGAAACTTGGGTGCAGAAGGACCTTACAGAGAACAGAGATTAGAGACTGGGGTGCAGAAAGAGTGTTAAAGAGAGAAGACGTAGGAGACTGGGGTGCAGAAGGTCTGTTGAAGAGAGCAGATGTTGGAGACTGGGGTGCAGAGGATCGTTTCAGAGAGCAGACGTTGAAACTGAGTGCAAAAGACTGTTACAAAGAATAGAGGTTGGAGATTGTGATGCAAAAGGCCTGTTTCAGAAAGCAGAGGTTCTAGACGAGGGTGCAGAAGAACAGTTAGAGAAGAGTTGTTAGACAAGGTTGCAGTTGGATCTTACAGAGAGCAGAGATTGAAGTCCGAGGCGCAGAAGGACTGTTACAGAGAGCAGAGGTTGAAGACTGGGTTGCAGAAGGCCTTATACGAAGCGCAGAGTTTGGAGAATGGCTGCAGAATGACTTTTACATATGGCAGAGTTGGAAACTGGTTTGCAGAAGGATCTTACAGAGAGCAGATATTGAAGACTGAGGTGCAGAAGGACTGTTACAGAGAGTAGAGGTAGGAGACTGAGGTGCAGAAGGATCGTTGCAGAGAACAGAATTTGAAGACTGAGGTGCCGAAGGACTGTTGCAGAGAGCACATATTGGAAACTGGGGTTCAGAAGGACTGTTGCAGAGAGCTTAGGTTGGAGACTGGGGTGCACAAGGATCGTTGTAGAGAGCAGAGGTTTGATACTGGGGTGCAGAAGGATCGTTATAGAGAACAGACTTTGGAGAATGGGGTGCAGAAGGACTGTTACAGAGAGCAGAGTTTGGAGACTGGGTTGCAGAAGGATCTTACAGAGAGCACATGTTGGAGACTGACGTAAAAAAGGACTGTTGCAGAGAGCAGAGGTTGGAGACTGGGGTGCAGAAGGAGTATTACACAGAGCAGAGGTTGAAGACTGGGTTGTAGAAGCACTGTTGCAGAGAGGAGAGGTTGGAGACTTGGGTGCAGGAAGACTGTTGTAGAGAGCAGAATTTGGAGACTGAGGTGCAGAAGGACTATTACAGAGAGCATAGTTTGGAGACTGCGGTGCAGAAAGACCATTACAGAGAGCAGATTTTGGAGACTAGGGTACAGAAGGACTGTTGCAGAGAGCAGATGTTTTAGACTGTGGTTCAGAAGAACTGTAGAAGAGAGCAGAAGTTAGAGAATGGGGTGCAAAAGTAAGGTTGCAGAGATCAGAGGTTGGAGAAAGAGGTGCAGAAGGACTATTACAGAGAGCAGAGGTTGGAAACAGTGGTGCAGAAAGACTGATACAGAAAGCAGAGGTTTGAGATTGTGGTGCAGAAGGACCGTTACACAGAGCAGAGCTTGAAGACTGTCGTACAGAAAGACTGTTACAGAGAGCAAAGGTTGGAGAATTGGGAGCAGAATAACTGTTGCAGAGAACAGAGTTTGGAGACTGGGGTGCATCAAAACCTGTGCAGAATTCAGAGGTTGGAGACTGTGGTGGAAAAGGAATGTTACAGAGAGCAGAGTTTGAAAACTGGTATGTAGAAGGATCTTACAGATCGCAGAGATTGTAGACCGAGGTGCAGCAAGACTGTTACAGAGAGCAGAGGTTCGAGACTGGGGTGCAGAAGGATCGTTGCAGACAGCAGAGTTTCCAGACTGAGGCGCAGAAGGACTGTTGCTGAGAGCAGATGTTGGAGACTTGGGTGCAGAAGAACTGTTGCAGAGAGCAAATTCTGGAGACTAGGATGCAGAAGAATCATTGCAGAGAGAAGAGGTTGGAAACTGGGTTGCAGAAGGACTGTGACAGAGAGCAGATTTTGGAGACTGGGGTGCAGAAAGATCGTTACAGAGAGCAGAAGTTGGAGACTGGGGTGCAGAACAACTGCTAAAGAGAGCAGACGTTGGATACTGGGGTGCAGAAGGCCTGTTACAGAGAGCAGAGTTCTGAGACTGGGGTGAAGAACAACTTTTACAGAGAGTAGAGTTTTTTATACTGGGTTTAAAAGGATCTTAAATAGAGCAGAGGTTTGAGACTGAGGTGCAGAAGGACTGATACAGAGGGCAGAGTTGGGAGACTGGTGTGCAGAAGCATCTTACAGTGAGCGAAGTATGGAGACTGAGGTCCAGAAAGACTGTTGCAGAGAGCAGAGGTTGGAGACTGGGGTGCAGAAGGACTGTTAAAGAGAGCAGAGTTTGGAGACTTGGGTGCAGAAGGCCTGTTACAGAGAGAAGATGTTGGAGACTGGAGTGCAGAAGGCCTCTGACAGAGAGTAGAGATTAGAGACTGGGGTGCAGAAGGAGAGTTGCAGAGAACAGAAGTTGGAGACTGGGGTGCATTAGGACCTTTGCTGAGAGAAGAGGTTGGACTGATGTGCAGAAGGTCTTTTACAGAGAGCACAGGTAGGAGACTGTGGTGCAAAAAGAATGTTGCAGAGAGCAGAGGTTGGAGACCGGGGTGCAGGAGGACTATTACAGAAAGCAGAGGTTAGAGACTGAGGTGCAGAAAGACTGTTAAAGAGAGTAGAGGTTGGAGAGTGGGTTTAGAAGGACTTATTGAGAAAGCAAATATTGGAGACTGGGGTGCAGAAGGATGGATAAAGAGAGCAGAGGTTGGAGGCTCCAGTAAAGAAAGACTGTTACAGAGTGCAGATGTTGGATAATGGGGTGCAGAAGGACTATTGCAGAGAACAGAGGTTGGAGACTGGGGTTCAGAAGCACCTTTGCAGAGAGCAGAGGTTGGAGACTGAGGTGCAGAATTATTGTTACAGAGAGCAGAGTTTAGAGACTGGGGCGCAGAAAGACTGTTTCAGTGAGCATAGTTTGCAGACTGGGTTTCAGAAGGGTCTCACAGAAAGAAGAGGTTGGAGACTGATTTACAGAAGGACTGTTACAGTGAGCAGAGTTTGAAGACTGGGGTGCAGAAGAATTTTTGCAGAGAGCAGAGTTTTCAATCTGAGGTACAGAAGAACTGTTGCAGAGAGCAGATATTGGATACTGGGTGAACAAGAACTGTTGCAGCGAGCTCAGGTTGGAGACAGTGTGCAGAAGGATCATTTCAGAGAGCAGAGGTTGGAGACTGGGGTGCAGAAGGACTGACAAAGACAGAAGAGGTTGGAGACTAGGGTGCAGAAGGCCTGTTACAGAGAGCAGAATTTGGAGACTGGGGTGCAGAAGGACTGTTACAGAGAGCAGAGTTTGGAGTCTGGGTTGCAGAAGGATCTTACAGAGATCAGAGTTTGGAGACTGATGTGCAGATGCACTGTTGCAGAGAGTAGATTTTGGAGACCTAGATGCACAAGGACCGTTGTAGAGAGAAGAGATTGGAGACTGAGTTGAAGAATTATTGATAAAGAGAGAAGAGGTTGAAGACTGGGGTGCAGAAGGACTGTGGCAGAGAGCAGAGGTTTTAGACTGGGGTGTAGAAGAACTGTTGCAGAGAGTAGAGTTTGCAGATTGGGGTTAACAAGGACTGTAGCAGAGAGCAGAGGTTGGAGACTAAGGTGCAGAAGGACAGTTACACAGAACAAAGGTTGGAGACTCCGGTGCAGAAGGACTAAGACAGAAAGCAGAGCTTGGAGACTCGTGTGCAGAAGGACCCTTACAGAGAGCAGTGGTTGGAGACTGCAGTTAGAAAGGACTGTTAAAAAGAGCAGAGGTTGGAGAATGGGGTAAAAATAACTGTTGTAGAGAGCAGATGTTGGAGACTGGTGTGCAAAAGGACTGTTGCAGAGAGCAGAAGATGAAGATTGGGGTTCAAGAGGACTTTTTCAAAAAGCAGAGGTTGCAGACTGAGTTGCTGAAGGACTGATACAGAGGACATAGTTTGGAGACTGTTGTTCAAAACGACTGATACAGAAAGAAGAGTTTGGATACTGGAGTACATAAGGACACTTATGGAGAAAAGAGTTTGGAGGCTGCGGTACAGAAGGACAGTTAAAGAGAGCAGAGGATGGAGACAGGTGTGAAGAATTATCTTACAGAGAGCATAGGTTGGAGACTGGGGTGCAGTAGGACTGTTGCATATCAGATTATGGAGACTAAGGTGTAGATGGACTGTTTCTGAGAGCAGAGGTTGTAGACTGGGGTGCAGAAGCATTATACAAAGAGCAGAGTTTGTAGACTGAGGTGCTGAAGCACTGTTGCAGAGATCAGAGATTGGAAACTGGGGTGCAGAAGGACTGATACAGAGGGCAGAGTTTGGAGATTGGGGTGCAGAAGCAACATACAGCGAGCGACCTATGAAAACTTGGTGCAGAAAGACTGTTGCAGAGAGCAGAGGTTGGAGACTGGGGTGCAGAAAGACTGTTAAAGAGAGCAGAGTTTGGAGGCTTGGGTGCAAAAGGCCTGTTACAGAGAGAAAAGGTTGGATACAGCAGTACAGAAGGACTGTTACAGAGAGCAGATGTTGCAGATTGTGGTGCAGAAGGAATGTTGCAGAGAACAGAACTTGGAGACTGGGGTGTATAAGTACCGTTGCTGAGAGAAAAGTTTGAAGACTAATGTGCAGAAGGATTGTTACAGAGAGCATAGGTTGGAGACTGAGGTGCAGAATTACTTTTCAGAGAGTAGAGTTTGGAGACTTGGGTGCAGAAGGACTGATACAGAGAGCAGAGGTTGGAGACTGGGGTACAGAAAGAATGTTGCAGAGTGCAGAGTTTTAAACTGGCGTGCAGAAGGACTGTTGCAGAGAGCAGAGTTTGGAGACGGGGTGCAGAAGAACTCTTACAGAGAGCAGAGGTTGAAGCCTGTCGTGCAGAAGGACTGATACAGAAAGCAGAGTTTGGAGACGGGGATGAAGAAAAACCGTTAAAGAGATCAGAGGTTGGATACAGGTGTGCAGAAGGATCTTACAGAGAGCAGAATTTTGAGACTGTGGTGTAGAAGGAGTGTTGCAGAGAGCAGAGGTTGGAGACTGGGGTGCAGAAGGACTGTTACAGAGAGCAGAGTTTGGACACTGGGGTCAAGAAGGATCATTGCAGAGAGCAGAGATTGGAGACTCGTGTGCAGAAGGACTGTTACAGAGAGCAGAGGTTGGAGACTGAGGTGTAGAAGGACTGTTACAGAGAGCAGAGTTTGCAGACTGAGGGTCAGAAGGACTGTTGCAAAGAGCAGAGGTTGGAGACTGGGGTGCAGAAGGACTGTTACAGAGAGCAGAGGTTTTAGACTTGGGTGTAGAAGGACTGTTGCAGAAAGTAGAGGTTGGAAATTGGGGTAAAGAAGGAATGTAGCAGAGAGCAGAGGTTTGATACTAAGGTGCAGAAGGACAGTTGCACAGAACAAAGGTTGGAGACTTGGGTGCACAAGGACTGATACAGAAAGCAGAGCTTGGAGACTCATGTGCAGAAGGACCCTTACAGAGAGCAGTGGTTGGAGACTGCAGTACAGAAGGACTATTAAAAAGAGCAGAGGTTGGAGACTGGGGTGTAGAAGAACTGTTTAGAGAGCAGATGTTTGAGACTGGTGTGCAAAAGGACTGTTGCAGAGAGCAGAGGTTGGAGACTGTGGTGCAGAAAGTCTGTTACAGAGAGCAGATTTTGGAGACTGGGATGCAAAATTATTTTTGCAGACAGAAGACGTTGGAGACTGGGTTTTAGGTGCCGAAGGACTGTTACAGAGAGCAGAGGTTGGAGACTGGGATGCAGAAGGACTGTTGCAGAGAACATAGGTTGAAGACTGGGGTGAAGAAGGACTTTGGAAGAGAGCGCAATTTTCAGTTGAGGTGCAGAAAGACTAATGCAGGGAGCAGATGTTGGAGACTGGGGTTCAGAAGGACTTTTACAGAGAGCAGAGGTTGGAGATTTTTGTGCAGAAGGACTGTTCCAGAGAGGAGATGTTGGAGACTGGGGTGCAGAAAGCCTGTTACAGAGAGCAGAGTTTGGAGAAAGGGTGCAGAAGGACATTTTCAGAGATCATATTTTGGAGATTGGTTTGCAAAAGTATCTTCTAGAGAGTAGAGGTTGGATACTGAGATGCATATGGATTGTTACAGAGGGTAGAGGTTGGATACTGTGGTGCAGATGGAAAATTGCAGAGAGAAGAGTTTTAAGAATGAGGTGCAGAAGGACTGTTAAAGAGAGCAGAGGTTGGAGACTGAGGTGCAGAAGGACTGATACAGAAAGCAGAGTTAAGAGACTGGGGTGCAGAAGGACCATTACAGAGAGCAGAGGTTGGGGACTGTGGTGCAGAAGAACTGTTAGAGAGAGCAGAGGTTGAAGACTGGGGTGGAGAAGGACTGGTGTAGAGAGCAGACGTAGGAGACTGGGGTGCAGGATTGTTGCAGAGAGCAGAGGTTGGAGACTGAGGTGCAGAACGACTTTTATAGAGAGCAGAGTTTGGAGACTGGGGTGCAGAAGGACTGTTGCAGAGAACAGAGGTTGGCGACTGAGGTGCAGAAGGTCCGTTGAAGATAGCAGAGGTTGGAGACTGGGGCGCAGAAGGATCTTACAGAGAGCAGAGGTTGGAGACTGAAGTGCAGAAGGACCGTTGAAGAGAGCAGATATAGGAGACTGGGGTGCAGAGGATTGTTGCAGAGAGCAGGTTTGGAGACTGGGGTGCACGACTGGTGAGAAAACAGAGGTTAGAGACTGGGGTGCAGAAGAACCGTTACGGAGAGCTGAGATTGGAGACTGGGATGCAAAAAGACTTTTGCAAAGAGCAGAGATTGGAGACTGGGGAGCAGAAGAACTTTTACTGAGAGTAGAGTTTGGACACTGGGGTAAAGAAGCATATTACAGCGAGCAGAGGTTGGAGAGTGGGGTGAAGAAGGACCTTTGCAGAGAGCAGAATTTGGAGACTGGGGTGCAGAAGGATTGTTACAGAGAACAGAGTTTGGATATTGAGGTGCAGAAGGACTGTTGCATAGAGCAGAAGTTGGAGATTTGGGTGCAGAAGGACTATTGCAGAGAGCAAAAGTTGGAGACTGAGGTGCAGAAGGACTGTTACAGAGAGCAGAGGATTGAGACCGGGGTGAAGAAGGAATGATACCGAAAGCAGAGTTTGGAGACTAGGGTAAAAGAGGACCATTACAGAGAGAAGAGGTTGGAGTCTTCAGTACAGAAGGACTGTTACAGACAGAGGAGTTTGGAGACTGGGGTGCAGAAGGACTGTTTCAGAGATTAGATGATGAAGACTGGGGTTCAGTAGGACTGTAGCAGAGAGCAGACGTTGGAGACTGTGATGCAGAAGGACTGATACAGAAAGCAGTGTTTGGGGCTGGGGATGTGGCGCAAGAGGTAGTGAGCTCGCCTGGCATACGTGCGGCCCGCGTTTGATCCTCAGCACCACATACCAACAAAGATGTTGTGTCCGCCGAGAACTAAAAAATAAATATTAAAAATTCTCTCTCTCTTTCTCTCTCTCTCTCTCTCTCTCTCTCTCTCTCTCTCTCTCTCTCTCTCTCTCTCTCTCTCCTCTCTCACTCTCTCTTTGAAAAAAAAAAAGAAAGTAGTGTTTGGAGACTGGGGTGCAGAAGGACCGTTACAGGGAGCAGAGTTTTGAGACTGTGGTACAGAAAGACTGTTACAGAGAGCAGTGTTCGGAGACGGGGTTGCAAAAGGATCTTACAGAGAGCAGAGGTTGGAGACTCGGGTGCAGAAGGACTGTTGCAGAGAGCAGACGCTGGGACTGGGGTGCAGAAAAATCTTTCCAGAGAGCAGAGGTTGGTAACTGAAGTGTAGAAGGACTGTTGCAGAGAGTAGAGGTTTGAGACTGAGGTGCAAAAGGGCTGCTACAGGAAGCAGAGTTTGGAGACTGGGATGCAGAAAGACTGTTGCAGTAAGCAGAGGTTGGAGACTGTGTTGAAGAAGAAATGTTACAGAGAGCAGAGTTTGAAGACTGCAGTACAGAAGGACTGTTACACAGAGCAGATGTTGGAGACTGGTGTGCAGAAGGACTGTTGCAGAGAGCAGAAGTTTAAGACTGTGGTGCATAAGGACTGATACAGAAAGCAGATTTTGGAGACTGGGGTGCAGAAGGACCATTACAGAGAGCAGAGTTTAGAGACTGCGGTACAGAAGAACTGTTGTAGAGAACAAGGTTGGAGACTGGGGTGCATAGGGACCATTGCAGAGGGCAGACGTTGGAGACTGCGGTGCAGAAGGAATGTTAGATAGAGCAGAGTGTGAAAACTGGGGTGCAGAAGAATATTAAATAGAGGAATGTTTCGAGACATGGGTGCAGAACGATTGTTGCAGAGAGCAGACTTTGGAGACTTGGGTGCAGAAGGATCATTGCAGAGAGTAGATTATGGAGACTGGTGTATAGAAGGACTGTTCTAGAGAGCAGAGTTTGAAGACTGGGGTGAAGAAGGACTGTTGCAGGTGGCGCCCCAGGGAAGCCATTAATTAGCAAGCAGGGAGAGGCTCGGCTGCGATCAGGTGGAATCCCACCAGCCAAGCCCGCACTGACCCCTGGGCTGAGTACAGGAGTTTAGACGGGGAAGGAAGCGGTACAGTCCCATCCCCCACAGCGGACACTCCACCAAGGGAATCAGCAGTCAGCATCTTTTTTTTTTTTTTTTAATTTTATTTTTTTTTATTTTTTTATTTTTTTTATTGTTGGTCGTTCAAAACATTACACAGTTCTTAATACATCATCTTTCACAGTTTGATTCAAGTGGGTTATGAACTCCCAACTTTACCCCGTATACAGATTGCTGTTTCACATCAGTTACCCTTCCATTGATTGACATATTGCCTTTCTAGTGTCTGATGTATTCTGCTGTCTGTCCTATTCTCTACTATCCCCCCTCCCCTCCCCTCCCCTCCCCTCCCCTTTTCTCATCCCTGTTTAATGTAAATCTTCTTCTCAAGCTCTTCGTCCTTACCCTGTCCTTGTTTACTCCCCTTATATCAAAGGGGTCATTTGGTATTTGTTTTTTAACGATTGACTAGCTTCACTTAGCATAATCTGCTCTAATGCCATCCATTTCCCTCCAAATTCTATGATTTTGTCGTTCCTTAATGGAGAGTAATACTCCATTGTGTATAAATGCCACATTTTTTTTATCCATTCATCTATTGAAGGGCATCTAGGCTGATTCCATAATCTTGCTATAATGAATTGTGCTGCTATGAACATCGTTGTAGCAGTGTCTCTGTAACATGCTCTTATTAGGTCTTTAGGGAATAGACCGAGAAGGGGAATAGCTGGGTCAAATGGTGGTTCCATTCCCAGCTTTCCAAGAAATCTCCATACTGCTTTCCAAATTGGCTGCACCAATTTGCAGTCCCACCAGCAATGAACAAGAGTGCCCTTTTCCCCGCATCCTCTCCAGCACTTATTGTTGTTTGACTTCCTAATGGCTGCCAATCTTATTGGAGTGAGGTGGTATCTTAGGGTAGTTTTGATTTGCATTTCTCTAACTGCTAGCGATGGTGATCATTTTTTCATGTACTTATTGATTGATTGTATGTCCTCCTCTGAGAACTGTCTGTTCAGGTCCTTGGCCCATTTATTGATTGGGTTATTTGTTATCTTATTGTCTAATTTTTTGAGTTCTTTGTATATTCTGGTTATTAGGGCTCTATCTGAAGTGTGTGGATTAAAGATTTGTTCCCAGGATGTAGGCTCCCTGTTTATCTCTCTTATTGTTTCTTTTGCTGAGAAAAAACTTTTTAGTTTGAGTAAGTCCCATTTGTTGATTCTAGTTATTAACTCTTGCGCTATGGGTGTCCTATTGAGAAATTGGGGGCCCGATCCCACAGTATGTAGATCATAACCAACTTTTTCTTCTATCAGATGCCATGTCTCTGATTTAATATCAAGCTCCTTAATCCATTTTGAGTTAACTTTTGTGCATGGCGAGAGATAGGGGTTCAGATTCATTTTGATGCAAATGGATTTCCAGTTTTCCCAGCACCATTTGTTGAAGATGCTATCCTTCCTCCATTGCATGCTTTTAGCCCCTTTATCAAATATAAGATAGTTGTAGTTTTGTGGATTGGTTTCTGTGTCCTCTATTCTGTACCATTGGTCCACCCGCCTGTTTTGGTACCAGTACCATGCTGTTTTTGTTACTATTGCTCTGTAGTATAGTTTGAAGTCTAGTATCGCTATACCGCCTGATTCACTCTTCCTGCTTAGCATTGTTTTTGCTATTCTGGGTCTTTTATTATTCCATATGAATTTCGTGATTCTTTTATCTATTTCTACAAGAAGTTCCATTGGGATTTTGATTGGCATTGCATTGAACTTATAGAGAACTTTTGGTAATATCGCCATTTTGATGATGTTAGTTCTACCTATCCATGAGCAGGGTATATTTTTCCATCTTCTAAGGTCTTCTTCTATATCTTTCTTTAGGGTTCTATAATTTTCATTATATAAATCTTTCACCTCTTTTGTTAGGTTGATTCCCAAGTATTTTATTTTTGGGGGGGATATTGTGAATGGAGTAGTTGTCCTCATTTCCGTTTCAGAGGATTTGTCACTGATATACAGGAATGCCTTTGATTTATGCGTGTTGATCTTATATCCTGCCACTTTGCTGAATTCATTTATTAGCTCTAATAGCTTCTTTGTAGACCCTTTTGGGTCTGCTAGGTATAGGATCATATCATCTGCAAATAGTGATAATTTAAGTTCTTCTTTTCCTATTTTTATGCCTTTAATTTCTTTTGTCTGTCTAATTGCTCTGGCCAGTGTTTCGAGGACTATGTTGAACAGAAGTGGTGAGAGAGGGCATCCCTGTCTTGTACCAGATCTTAGAGGGAATGCCTTCAATTTTTCTCCATTCAGAATGATGCTGGCCTGTGGCTTATCGTAGATTGCTTTTACAATGTTGAGGTATGTTCCAGTTATCCCTAATTTTTCTAGAGTTTTGAACATAAAGGGATGCTGTACTTTGTCGAATGCTTTTTCTGCATCTATCGAGATGATCATATGGTTCTTATTTTTAAGTCTATTGATGTGGTGAATAACATTTATTGATTTCCGTATATTGAACCAGCCTTGCATCCCAGGGATGAATCCTACTTGATCATGATGTATAATTTTTTTGATATGTATTTGAATCCGATTCGCCAGAATTTTATTGAGGATTTTTGCGTCAAGGTTCATTAGAGATATTGGTCTGTAGTTTTCTTTCTTTGAAGTGTCTTTGTCTGGTTTCGGAATCAGGGTGATGTTGGCCTCGTAGAATGAATTTGGAAGTTCTCCCTCTTTTTCTATTTCCTGAAATAGCTTGAAAAGTATTGGTGTTAGTTCCTCTTTAAAGGTTTTGTAAAACTCTGCTGTATACCCATCCGGTCCTGGGCTTTTCTTAGTTGGTAATCTTTTGATGGTTTCTTCTATTTCCTCTATTGTTATTGGTCTGTTTAGGTTGTCTATATCCTCCTGACTCAATCTGGGCAGGTCATAAGACTTAAGGAATTTATCTATGCCTTCACTATCTTCTATTTTATTGGAGTATAAGGATTCAAAATAATTTCTGATTATCTTCTGTATTTCTGAAGTGTCTGTTGTGATATTACCTTTTTCATCCCGTATGTTAGTAATTTGAGTTCTCTCTCTTCTTCTCTTCGTTAGCATGGCTAAGGGTCTGTCAATTTTATTTATTTTTTCAAAGAACCAACTTTTAGTCCTGTCAATTTTTTCAATTGTTTCTTTTGTTTCAATTTCATTTATTTCAGCTCTGATTTTAATTATTTCTTGCCTTCTACTTCTTTTGCTGTTGTTTTGCTCTTCTTTTTCTAGGATTTTGAGATGAAGTATGAGATCATTTATTTGTTAGTTTTTTCTTTTTTTGAGGAATGAACTCCAAGCAATGAATTTTCCTCTTAGAACTGCTTTCAATGTGTCCCATAGATTCCGATATGTTGTGTCTGTGTTTTCATTTGACTCTAGGAATTTTTTAATTTCCTCCTTGATGTCTTCTAAAACCCATTGATCATTCAGCAACCTATTGTTCATTCTCCAAGTGATGCTTGATTTTTCCTTCATTCTTTTATCGTTGATTTTCAGTTTTATTCCATTATGATCAGATAAGATGCATGGTATTATCTCTACCCCTTTATATTGTCTAAGAGTTGCCCTGTGACATAATATATGGTCTATTTTTGAGAAGGTTCCATGTGCTGCTGAGAAAAAAGTGTAACTACTTGATTTGGGGTGGTATAGTCTATATATGTCAATTAAGTCTAGGTTGTTAATTGTGTTATTGAGTTCTATAGTTTCTTTATTTAACTTTTGTTTGTAAGATCTGTCCAGTGGTGAGAGAGGTGTGTTGAAGTCTCCCATGATTATTGTATGGTGGTCTATTAGACTCTTGAACTTGAGGAGAGTTTGCTTGATAAACACAGCCGCACCATTATTTGGGGCATATATATTTATGATTGTTATGTCTTGTTGGTGTATGGTTCCCTTGAGCAGTATGAAGTGTCCTTCTTTATCCCTTTTGATTAACTTTGGTTTGAAATCTATTTTATTAGATATGAGTATGGACACTCCTGCTTGTTTCCGCATTCCATATGAGTGGTATGATTTTTCCCAACCTTTCACCTTCAGTCTATGAATATCTTTTTCTATCAGATGCGTCTCCTGTAGGCAGCATATTGTTGGGTCTTCTTTTGTGATCCATTCTACTAGCCTGTGTCTCTTAATTGGTGAATTTAAGCCATTAACATTTAGGGTTATTATTGAGATATGATTTGTTCTTCTAGCCATATTTGTTTATTGATGTTTCTAAACCTGATTTGTTATCCTCTTTGACTATTTTTCCCCCTTTACTGTCCTATCTCCCATTGTTGGTTTTCAGTGTTATTTTCCATTTCCTCTTCCTGTAATGTTTTGCCAAGGATTTTTTGAAGAGATGGTTTTCTAGCTGCGAATTCTTTTAACTTTTGTTTATCATGGAAGGTTTTAATTTCATCTTCTATCCTGAAGCTTAATTTCGCCGGATACACGATTCTTGGTTGGAACCCATTTTCTTTCAGTGTTTGAAATATGTTATTCCAGGATCTTCTAGCTTTCAGGGTCTGTGTTGAGAGATCAGCTGTTATCCTGATTGGTTTGCCCCTAAATGTAATCTGCTTTCTTTCTCTTGCAGCTTTTAAAATTCTCTCCTTATTCTGTATGTTGGACATCTTCATTATAATGTGTCTAGGTGTGGATCTCTTATGATTTTGCACATTCGGAGTCCTGTAGGCTTCTAGGATTTGTGATTCTGTCTCATTCTTCAAGTCTGGGAAGTTTTTTTGTATAATCTCACTGAATAGTCTGCTTATTCCTTTAGTTTGGAGCTCTGTGCCTTCCTGTATCCCAATGACTCTTAAATTTGGTCTTTTGATATTGTCCCATAATTCTTGGATGTTCTGCTCATGGTTTCTTAGCAGACTTGCTGAGCTGTCTATGTTCTTTTCCAGTTGAAATACTTTGTCTTCATTGTCTGATGTTCTCTCTTCTAAGTGATCTAATCTGCTGTTAGTATTCTCAATTGAGTTTTTAAGTTGGTTTAATGATTCCTGCATTTCCAGGATTTCAATTTGTTTGTTTTTTATTACCTCTATCTCCCTGTGAAATTGATCTTTTACTTCCTGGATTTGTTTGTCAATGTGATCTTTCATTGTCTGATTTTGCTGTCTCATGTCTTCCTTGAGACTCCAGATCATCTGCAGCATATATATCCTGTACTCTTTATCTGACATTCCGTCTGTTGCAGCTATTACCTCTTCTAAAGTTGAGTTGACCTGCATTGCTTGTGGATCTTTCTTTCCTTGTCTTTTCATACTGCTCGCGTTTCTTCCTGCTTGGTGCAACTGTTGTGTTTTTGAAATTTACCTCCTATTTATTTATATTGCTCTTGTATAGTTGGGAAGTCTCCCTTGCAGGGCGGGTAGTGGCTGTGCTCCTCCCCTAATTAGGGTGGTCTGTCTACCACGCTAATTGGTCGCAGGTCTGCCCCCTCTGCAGGCACTGGTGGCTGTTCTGCTCTGACCCCACTCCAATTTTGGTAACGTAACTACCACACCCTGGGGTCGTTGGTCCTGATCTGGATGTGGGTGGCGGCTCTGCTGTGCCCCCACTCCAATTGGTGTGATGTGTCTACCACGCTGGCAGACCTCTAGGCCGGTGGGTCGCAGTTCTGCACAGCCCCCACTCCCAATGGGGGTACCTGACTACCTCTCCAACGGGTCGCTGAGCCCCCTCCGGACCCGGGCGGCGACCCTGCTCCACCCCCACTCCAACCAGTGTGACGCGACTGCCTCAGTGTTACGTGTCCACCACGTTGGCAAGCTACCTGGCCTGTCTTGCCAGTGGGTCGCTGGTCCTATTCTAGGCGTGGGCGGCTTCTCTCTTCAGCACCAGCTGCATTTGGGGTTTCATGGTACCACGCCGGCGGGTCACTTGGCCTGCTCTGGGCGCAGGTGGAAGCTCCACTCTGCCCCCACAGCACCCAGCAGGACCCTGGCCGAGAAGCAGTCACCGCCGGTTCCCTAGCCTTGGGCCAAAGCAGCTTAGGTAGCAAGAACCCCGCCTTTCCTATCCGGATACACTCTCTCCGCTGGGAGCTGGCCCCAGCAAGCGACCCCCGGGGAAGGAAGCGGTACAGTCCCATCCCCCACAGCGGACACTCCACCAAGGCAATCAGCAGTCAGCATCTTGAACAGCTGATATATCCACCGCCATTCTCTGACAGATCTCAACAACAAAACAGGTGTGTGGCACTCAGCCCATCCCCCATACATCGGGAACTCGCATAAATTCTCTCCTAGGCTTGCCGGGGGAGGGAGAATCAGAGTGAGCCTGCATAAAGACTAGGGGGGAACTAGAGGCACCTGACCTGCAACCCCCCCACCCATCTGCAGCCAAAAGGAAACCTGTCTAGCTAGAGCTGGGGGAGGGGCAAGCAGGAAAATCCAAAGGACAGAGTGCCTGGGATCCCAATTGCCAACTGTGGGACCCCGGAGACCCAGGCCCACTGATTAGTGCGGCCTGCCCTGCGGCTACAGAAGGCGTGGCGCCCCAGGGAAGCCATTAATTAGCAAGCAGGGAGAGGCTCGGCTTCGATCAGGTGGAATCCCACCAGCCAAGCCTGCACTGACCCCCGGGCTGAGTACGGGAGTTTAGACGGGGAAGGAAGTGGTACAGTCCCATCCCCCACAGCGGACACTCCAGGCTGACTGATTCGTGCGGCCTGCCCTGCGGCTACAGAAGGCTAGCAGGAGAAACCAGGAGGCTAGAGGCAAGGCCCTGGAGACTGGGCAGCTGGAAATTGCAGGCCCGCCGGCGACAGTTCACTCACTGCCCGCATAGCTGGGCGGTAGGAGAACACCCGGCCGCAGGTGACCGATCACCCGCCCTCGGCCTGTGATACTGGGCGGCTAGAGACCGCCTGCCTGCCGCGACTGGGAGCTGAAATCAAACAGATACAGTCCAGTCACACCACCTCATCAGGATACCCAAGCAAGGAACTGGGGCCGGTCATAGCAAAGTAGTGTCGTCACTGGAGCTCGGACGTCGGATCTTCCTTCACAGTGGAATCCACGACAGCAGGCATAGTTTAACAACACTAAGGAGAGGCATCAGAGTAATACAGAACCAAAACAAATCTATAGAAGAGAGTAGAAACACGACAATCAAATAGAGCTGGAAAGCAACGGGGACAACATGAGAAAACAAGGGAAAAAAAAGGAGTACAAACAATGCAAGACAACTTAATTCTACAAGAGGACATAGAAACATCAGAAGCAGGGATAGGGAAAGAACTCAAGGCATACCTAACTCAAATGGAAAGGAATATTAGAGAAGACATGAGACAGCAAGTCCAAGCAATAAAAATATATTTTGAAAATGAATTAAACAAACAAATTCAAATGGCAAAGAATGAGCTCTACCAGGAGATAGAGATCTTAAAAAAGAATCAAACTATAATCCTAGAATTGCAGGAGACTATAAACCAAATTAAAAACTCAAACGAGAATATTACAAATAGACTTGATCAAGTAGAAGTCAGAACATCAGATAATGAAAACAAGGTTTATCAACTTGAAAAGAGTATAGTCAACACAGAAAAGATGCTTAAATCCCATGAGCAATCTATTCAAGATATATGGGATGTCATTAAAAAACCAAATTTGAGAGTCATCGGGATAGAAGAAGGCACAGAGATTCAAACCAAAGGAATGGACAGCATATTAAATGAAATAATTGTAGAAAACTTCCCAGAGATGAAAGATGGAATGGATTGCCAAATCCTGGAAGCCTACAGGACCCCAAACATTCAAAACTATAATAGACCAACTCCAAGACACATAATTATGAAGATAGCCAACATACAGGACAAGGAGAGAATATTAAAAGCTACCAGAGAAAAGAGACAGATTACATTCAGGGGTAAACGAATTAGGTTAACGACTGATTTCTCAGCACAGACTTTGAAAGCGAGAAGATCCTGGAACAATGTATTTCAAACGCTGAAAAATAATGAATTTCAACCAAGAATACTGTATCCAGCAAAATTGAGCTTCAGATTTGACAACGAAATTAAAATCTTTCACGATAAACAAAAGCTAAAAGAATTTGCAGCAAGAAAACCAGCACTGCAAAGCATTCTGAGCAATATACTACAAGAAGAGGAATTGAAAAATAGTGCCCAAAACTAACAACAAGAGGTATCTAAGTAAAAAGGAGGAAAATAACCAAAAAAGTAAAACTAGCCAAACTAAAATAAATAAATAAAGAAGCATGACTGGAAGTACAAATCATATCTCAATTGTAACTTTAAATGTTAATGGCCTAAACTCACCAATCAAGAGACATAGGCTAGCAACCTGGATCAAAAAAACAAATCCAACAATATGCTGCCTTCAGGAGACTCATATGATAGGAAAAGACATACACAGGCTGAAGGTAAAAGGTTGGGAAAAATCATACCACTCACATGGCCCTCGGAAGCAAGCAGGAGTGGCCATACTCATATCAAATAAAATCAACTTCAAACCTAAGTTAATTAAGAAGGATAAAGAAGGACACTATATACTGTTAAAAGGGACCATCCACCAACAAGACATAACAATTATCAATTTGTATGCACCAAACAATGGAGCTGCAATCTACATAAAACAAACGCTCCTCAAGTTCAAGAGTCAAATAGACTATAACACAATAATTACGGGTGACATCAACACACCGCTCTCGCCATTAGACAGATCCTCTAGACAAAAACTGAATAAAGAAACTGTAGAACTCAACAGCACAATCAATAACCTAGACCTAACTGACATATATAGAATATACCAACCATCATCAAGTGGATACACGTTCTTCTCAGGAGCACATGGATCCTACTCAAAAATAGACCATATATTATGCCATAAGGCAAATCTTAGTAAATATAAAAGTGTGGAGATAATACCATGCACCATATCTGACCATAATGGAATGAAATTGGAAATCAATGATAAAAAAAAGGAAGGAAAAATCCTACACCAATGGAAAATGAACAATATGTTATTGAATGATCAATGGGTTACAGAAGACATAAAGGAAGAAATAAAAAAATTCTTAGAGTCAAATGATAATACAGACACAACATACCGGAATCTATGGGACACAATGAAAGCAGTTTTAAGAGGGAAATTCATATCCTGGAGTTCTTTCATCAAAAAAAGAAAAAACCAACAAATAAATGAACTCACACTACACCTCAAAAACCTAGAAAAGGAAGAACAAAACAACAGCAATTGTAGTAGAAGACAAGAAATAATTAAAATTAGAGCAGAAATAAACGAAATTGAAACAAAAAAAAAACCATTGAAAAAATTGATAAAACTAAAAGTTGGTTCTTTGAAAAAATAAATAAGATAGACAAGCCCTTAGCTATGCTAACAAAAAGAAAAAGAGAGAGAACTCAAATTACTAATATACAGGATGAAAAAGGCAATATCACAACAGACACTACAGAAATACAGAAGATAATTAGAAAGTATTTTGAAACCCTATATTCCAATAAAATAGAAGATAGCGAAGATATCGATAAATTTCTTAAGGCATATGATTTGCCCAGATTGGGACAGGAAGACACACACAATTTAAACAGACCAATAACAAAGGAAGAAATAGAAGAAGCCATCCAAAGTCTACCAACCAAGAAAAGCCCTGGACCTGATGGGTATACAGCGGAGTTCTACAAAACCTTCAAAGAAGAACTAATACCAATACTTTTCAAACTATTTCAAGAAATAGAAAAAGAAGGAGCTCTTCCAAATTCATTCTATGAGGCCAACATCACCCTGATCCCAAAACCAGACAAAGACACTTCAAAGAAAGAAAACTACAGACCAATATCTCTAATGAACTTGGATGCAAAAATTCTCAATAAAATTTTGGCGAATCGAATACAAAAACATATCAGAAAACTTGTGCACCATGATCAAGTAGGATTCATCCCTGTGATGCAAGGCTGGTTTAATATACGGAAATCAATACATGCTATTCACCACATCAATAGGCTTGAAGACAAGAACCATATGATCATCTCGATAGATGCAGAAAAAGCATTTGACAAAATACAACATCCCTTTATGTTCAAAACATTAGAAAAACTAGGGATATCAGGAACTTACCTCAACATTGTAAAAGCTATATATGCTAAACCTCAGGCGAGCATCATCCTAAACGGAGAAAAACTGATGGCATTCCCTCTAAAATCTGGAACAAGACAGGGATGTCCTCTATCACCACTTCTATTCAATTTAGTTCTCGAAGTACTAGCCAGAGCAATTAGACAGACAAAAGAAATTAAAGGCATAAAAATAGGAAAAGAAGAAATTAAATTATCGCTATTTGCAGATGACATGATAATTTACTTAACAGACCCAAAAGGATCTACAAAGAAGCTGCTAGAGGTAATAAGTGAATTCAGCAAAGTGGCAGGATATAAAATCAACACGCACAAATCAAAGGCATTCCTGTATATCAGCAACAAAACCTCTGAAATGGAAATAAGGAAAACCACTCCATTCACAATATCCTCAAAGGAAATAAGATACTTGGGAATCAACCTAACAAAAGAGGTGAAAGATTTATACAATGAAAACTACAGAACCTTAAAGAGAGAGATAGAAGAAGATCTCAGAAGATGGAAAAATGTACCCTGTTCATGGATAGGCAGAACTAACATCATCAAAATGGCGATATTACCCAAAGTTCTCTACAGGTTTAATGCGATGCCAATCAGAATCCCAAAGACATTTCTTGTAGAAATAGATAAAGCAATCATGAAATTCATATGGAAAAACAAAAGACCCAGAATAGCAAAAGCAATTCTAAGCAGGAAGTGTGAATCTGGAGGTATAGCGATACCAGAGCTCAAACTGTACTACAAAGCAATAGTAACAAAAACAGCATGGTACTGGTACCAAAACAGGCAGGTGGACCAATGGTACAGAATAGAGGACACAGAGACTAATCCACAAAGTTACAACTATCTTATATTTGATAAAGGGGCTAAAAACATGCAATGGAGGAAGGATAGCATCTTCAACAAATGGTGCTGGGAAAATTGGAAATCCATATGCAACAAAATGAAATTGAATCCCTTTCTCTCGCCAGCCACAAAAGTTAACTCAAAATGGATCAAGGAGCTAGATATAAAAACAGAGACACTGCGTCTGATAGAAGGAAAAGTTGGCTACGATCTACATATTGTGGGGTCGGGCTCCAAATTCCTTAATAGAACGCCCGTAGCCCAAGAGTTAATGACAAGAATAAACAAATGGGACCTACTTAAACTAAAAAGTTTTTTCTCAGCAAGAGAAACAGTAAAAGAGGTAAATAGAGAGCCTACATCCTGGGAACAAATTTTTACCCCTCACACCTCAGACAGAGCCCTAATATCCAGAATATACAAAGAACTCAAAAAATTAAACAATAAGATAACAAATAATCCAATCCACACATGGGCGAAGGACCTGAACAGACACTTCTCAGAGGAGGACATACAATCAATCCACAAGCACATGAGAAAATGCTCACCATCTCTAGCAATCAGAGAAATGCAAATCAAAACCACCCTAAGATACCATTTCACTCCTGTAAGATTGGCAGCCATTATGAAGTCAAACACCAATAAGTGCTGGCGAGGATGTGGGGAAAAGGGCACACTTGTTCACTGCTGGTGGGACTGCAAAATGCTGAGGCCAATTTGGAAAGCAGTATGGAGATTCCTGGGAAAGCTGGGAATGGATCCACCATTTGACCCAGCTATTGCCCTTTTTGGACTATTCCCTGAGGACCTTAAAAGAGCACACTATAAGGATATGACCACATCAATGATTATAGCAGCACAATTCACAATAGCTAGACTGTGGAACCAACCTAGATGCCCTTCAATAGATGAGTGGATAAAAAAATTGTGGCAGCTATACACAATGGAGTATTATGCAGCACTAAGAAACGACAAAATCATAGAATTTGCAGGGAAATGGATGGCATTAGAGCAGATTATGCTAAGTGAAGCTAGCCAAGCCCTAAAAAACAAATGTCAAATGTCTTCTTTGATATAAAGAGAACCACTAAGAATAAAACAGGAAGGAAGAGCATGAGGAAAAGACTAACAGTAAACTAAGACAAATGGGGGGAGAGAAAGGAAGAGAGAAGGGAAAACATATGGAAATGGTAGGAGACCTTCAGTGATACACAAAATTATAAGAGGTTATGAGGGGCAAGGGGGTGGGGGCAAAAAGGGGAGAGAATTGAACAACAGCAGAGGAGGTAGAGAGGGAAGATGGGAGGGGAGGGGAGGGGAGGGGGGATAGTAGGGGATAGGAAAGGTAGCAGAATACAACAGTCACTAATATGCCATTATGTAAAAATGTGAGTATGTAACAGAAGTGAGTCTGTATTATGTATTTGGGGAGTTCAAAACCCAATTGAGTCGAATGTATGAAAGATGATATGTCTTGAGCTCTGTAATGTTTTGAACAATCAATTAAATAAAAACAAAGAGCAGAGTTTTGTGAAGGGATACAGAACGACTGTTACAGAGGGCAAAGTTAGGAGACTGGGTTGCAGACGGATCTTACACAGAGCAGTGGTTGGAGACTGAGGTGCAGAAGGACTGATACAGAGAGTAGAAGTTAGAGACGGAGGTTCAGAAGGACCATTGCAGAGAGCAAAGGTGGAGACAGACGTGCAGAAAAATTGTTACAGAGAGCAGAGTTTGGACTGGGGTGCAGAAGGACTGTTGAAGATAGCAGAGTTTGGAGAATGGGGTGAAGAAGGACTGTTGCAGGGAGCAGGTGTTGAAGACTTGTGTGCAGAAGGACTGTTGGAGGTTGGAGAATAGGGTGCAGAAGGACCATTGCAGAGAGCAGAGTTCGGAGACTGCAATACAGGACTTTTACAGAGAGCAGAGGTTGAAGAATGGTTTATAGAAGAACTGTTTCAGAGTGCAGATGTTGGAGACTGGGGTTCATAAGTACTGTTGCAGAGAGTAGAGTTTGGAAACTGGGGTGCAGAAAGAATGTTACAGAGAGAAATGTTTGGAGACTGGGGTGCAGAATTACTGATACAGAAAGCAGAGGTCGAGACTGGGGTGCAGAAGGACCGTTACAGAGAGAAGAGGTTGGAGACTGTGTTACAGAAAGACTCTTGCAGAGAGCAGAGGTTAGAGAATGGGGTGCCGAAGGACTGTTACAGAGAGCAGAGGTTGAAAGCTGTGGTTCAGAAGGACTTACACAGAAAGCAGAGATTTGAGACTGGGGTGCAGAAAGACCATTACAAAGAGCAGATGTTGGAAAGGGGTACATAAGGATCGTTGCAGAGGGCAGAAGTTGGAGACAGGGGTGCAGAAAGACGGTTGCAGATAGCAGAGGTTGGAGACGGAGGTGAAGAAAAATAGTTACAAAGAGCAGAGGTTGGAGACTGGGGTGCAGAAAGATCGTAGAAGAGACAAAAGTTGGATACTGAGTTGCAGAAGGATCATTGAAGACAGCAGAGGTGGAGACTGGGCTGCAGAAGGATCATTAGAGAGAGAAGAGGTGGGAGACTGCAGTGCAGAAGGACTGTTACAGAGAGCATAGTTTGGAGACTGGGGTGTAGAAGGAATGTTGCACAAAGCAGAGGTTGGAGACTGGGGTGCAGAAGGAATGTTGCAGAGAGCAGAAGTTGGAGACTGAGATGCAGAAGGACTGTTATACAGAGCAGACGTTGGAGACTTGGGTGAAGAATTATGATACAGAAAGCAGAGGTGTGAGACTGGGGTGCAGAAGGAGCATTACAGAGAGCAGAGCTTGCAGACTGGCGTGCAGAAGAACTGTTTAAAAGAGCAGAGTTTGGAGACTGGGGTGCATAAGGCCTGCTACAGAGAGCAGAGTTTGGAGACTGGGTTTCAGAAGGAATATTATAGAGAGCAGAATTTTTAGGCTGTGATTCAGAAAGATCTTACAGAGAGAGGTGTTTGGTGACTGTGGTGCAGGATGAATGTTACAGAGAGCTGTGATTGGTCACTCGGGTGCAGAAGGATCATGCAGAGAACAGAGGTTTCAGACTGAGGTGCAAAAGGACTGTAACAGAGAGCAGATGTTGGAGACTGCGGTGCATCAGGACTATTACAGAGAGCAAAGTTTGGTGACTGAGGTGCAGAAGTCCTGTTACAGAAAGCAGAGGTTGGAAATTTGGCTACAGAGGGACTGTTACAGAGAGCAGAGGTTGGAGACTGCGGTATAGAAAGACTGTAACAGAGAGTAGAGTTTGGAGAATATGGTGAAGAAGGACTGTTACGGAGAGCAGAGATTGGAGACTGGAGTGCAGAAGGATTGGTACAGAGAACATTGGTTGGAGACTGGGGTGCAGAAGGACTGTTACACGGAGCAGAGGTTGAAGACTTGGGTGCACAAGGTCTGTTGCAGAGAGCAGATGTTGGTAAATAGGGTGCAGAAGGACTGTTGTAGAGAACAGATGTTGGAGACTGGGGTGCAGAAAGCCTGTTACGAAGAGCAGAGTGTGAAGAAGGGCTCTAGAATTACTGTTACAGATTACAGAGTTTGTAGACTGGGTTGAAGAAGGATCAAACAGAGAGCAGATGTTGTGGACCCAGGTGCAGAAGGACTGTTACAGAGAGTAGAGGTTGGAGACTGAGGTGCAAAAGGATCATAGCAGAGAACAGCGTTTTAAGACTGAGGTGCAGAAGGACTGTTGCAGAGACCACAGTTTGGAGACTGGAATGCAGAAGGACTGTTGCAGAGAAGAGGTTGGAGACTGGGGTGTAGAACGCTTCTTATAGAGAACAGACTTTGGAGACTGGGTGCAAAAGGCCTGTTACAGAGAGGAGAGTTGGGAGAAGGTGTGCAGAAGGACTGTTAGAGAGGGCAGAGTTGGGAGACTGGGTTGCAGAAGGATCTTACAGAGAGCAGATGTTGGAGACTGAGGTGTAGAAAGATCGTTGCAGAGAGAAGAGTTTGGAGACTGGGGTGCAGAAATCCTGTTACAGAGAGCAGTGTTTGGAGACTGGGGTGTAAAAGGCCTGATAAAGAGAGCAGAGGTTGATTACTGGCGTGCAGAAGGACTGTTATAGAGAGCAGCGTTAGGACACTTGGTGGCAAAAGGATCTTACAGAGAGCAGATTCTGGAGACGTAGGTGAAGGAGGACTGTTACAGTGGTTGGAGACTGGGGTTCAGATGGATCATGTAAAGAGAAGAGGTTTCAGACTGAGGTGTAGATAGAGTGTTACAGAGAGCAGAGGTTGGAGACTGAGGTCCAGAAGGACTGTTACAGGAAGCAAATTTTGGAGACTGTGTTGCAGAAGAATCTTACATAGAGCAGAGTTTGGAGACTGAGGTGCATAAGGACTGTTATAGAGAGCAGATTTTAAAGTCTGGTGTGCAGTAGGATTGTTGCAGAAAGCAAAATTTTCAGACTGAGGTGCAGAAGAACTTTTGTAGGGAGCAGATATTGGAGACTGGGGTTCAGAAGTTTCGTTGCAGATAGCAGAAGTTGGAGACTGCGGTACAGAAGGACTGTTCCAGAAAGCAGAGGTTGGAGACTAGGGTACACAAGGACTTTTTCAGAGAGCAGATGTTGGATACTGTTGTTTAGAAGGACTGTTGCAGAGAGCAGAAGTTGTAGAATATGGTGCAGAAGTACTTTGGAGAGAGCAGAGGTTGGAAACTGAGGTGCAGAAGAACGAAGAAAGAAAGCAGAGGTTGGAAACTGGCGTGCAAAAGTATCTTTACAGAGAGCAGAGTTTGGAGACTGCAGTAAAGAAGGAATGTTACAGAGAGCAGAGTTTGGAGACTGGGGAGCAGAAGGAGTGTTGCAGAGTACACAGGTTAGAGACTGGGGTGCAGCAGGACCCTTGAAGAAAGCAGAGGTTTGAGACTGGCGTGGAGAAGGAATATTACAGAGAGCAGAGTTTGGAAAAAGAGGTCAGAAAGATCTTTTAGACAGCAGAGGTTAAAGAGTGGGGTGCAGAAGGATCGTTGCAGAGAGCAGAGTTTGGACACTGGGGTGCAGAAGAAATGTTGCATAGAGCAGATGTTGAAGACTGGGGTGCAGAAGGACTGTTTAGAGAGCAGATGTTGGACACTGGGGTGCAGAAGGACTCTATCACAGAGCAGAGGTTGAAGACTGAGGTGGAGAAGGACTGTTTCAGAGAATAGAGTTTGGAGACTGGGTTGCAGAAGGATCATTGCAGAGAGCAGAGGTGGAGACTTGGCTGCAGAAGGAATGTTACACAGAGCACACATTGCAGACTGGAATCAAGAAGGAAATTTACAGACAGCAGAGTTTGGAGACTGGGGTGCATAAGGACTGTTGCAGATAGCAGTGTTTTGATATGAGGTGCAGAAGAACTATTACAGAGAGCAGAGATTGTAGACTGGGGTGTAGAAGGACTGATACAGAAAGAAGAAGTTGGAGACTGGGGTGCAGAAGGACCGTTACAGAGAGAAGAGTTTGGAGACTGCGGTACAGAAGGATTGTAACATAGAGCAGAAATTTTAGACTGGGGTGCAGAATAACTATTGTAGAGATCAGAGTTTGAAGACTGGGGTGCAGAAGGACCATTGCAGAAAGCATAGGTTGGAGACGGGGTTTCAGAAGGATTTTACATAGAGCTGAGTTTGGACACTGAGATGCATAAGGACTGTTGCAGAGAGTTTAGCGACTGGGGTGCAGAATGAGTGTTGAAAGAACAGAGTTTTGAGAATGAGGTGCAGAAGGACTGTTAAGTAGAGCAGAGTTTTTAGACAAGATTGCAGAAGGATGTTACAGAGAGCAGAGATATTAGACCGAGGTGCAGCAGGACTGTTACGGAGCGCAGAGGTTGGAGACTGAGGTGCAGAAGGATTGTTATAGAGAACAGACTTTGGAGACTGGGGTGCAGAAGGCCTGTTACAGAGAGGAGAGTTGGGAGAAGGCATGCAGAAGGACTGGTACAGAGGGCAGTGTTTGGAGACTGGGTTGCAGAAGAAACTTACAAAGAGCAGATGTTGGAGAGTGAGGTGCAGAAAGACTGTTACAGAGAGAAGATGTTGGATACTGAGGCACAGAAGGATTGTTACAGAGAGCAGAGTTTGGATACTGGGGTGCAGAAGGCCTGTTACAGAGAGCAGAGGTTGGAGACTGGGGTGCAGAAGGGCTGTTACAGAGAGCAGAGTTTGGATACTGGGTTGCAGAAGGATCTTACGTAGAGCAGAGTTTGGAGTCTGAGGTGCAGAAGGACTGTTACGTTTAGCAGAGTTTGGAGACTGGGATGCAGAAGGATCGTTGCAGAGAGCAGATTTTGGACACTGGGGTGCAGAATGACTGTTACACAGAGCAGAGGTTGAAGACTGAGGTGAAGAAAGACTGTTTCAGAGAGCAGATGTATGAGACAGGCGTACAGGACTGATACAGAGACTCAGGTGCAGAAGGACCGTTGCAGAGAGCAAAGGTTAGAGACTGAGGTGTAGAAGGATTGTTACAGAGACCAGAGTTTGGAGACTGGGGTCTAGAAGAACTATAGCAGAGAGCAGAGTTTTTAGACTAAGGTGCAGAGGGAAAGTTACTCAGAGCACAGGTTGGCGACTGGGGTGCAGAAGGACTGTTACAGAAAGCAGAGGTTGGAGACTCGGGTGTAGGAGTACCCTTACACAGAGCAGAGACTGGAAAATGCAGTACAGAAGGACTGTTTCAGAGAGCATAGTTTGGAGACTGGGTGGAGAAGTACTGGTGCAGAGAGCAAATGTTGGAGACTGGGGTGCAAAAGGACTTTTTCAGAGAGCAGAGGATGGAGACTGGGATGCAGAAGGACTTTTGCAGAGAGCAGGGGTTGCAGACTGAGTTGCAGAAAGACTGTAACAGAGGACAGAGTTTTGAGAATGTGGTGCAAAACGACTGATACAGAAAGCAGAGTTTGGATACTGGGGTGCATAAGGACCCTTACGGAGAACAGAGGTTGTAGACTGCCGTACAGAAGGACTGTTACTGAGAGCAAAGGTTGGAGACTGGGGTGTAAAAGAACTGATGTAGAGACCAGAGGTTGGAGACTGGGGTGCTGAAGGATTGTTGGGGCGATCAGAGTATGGAGACTGGGGTGTAGAAGGATTGTAGCAGAGAGAAGAGTTTGGATACTGGGGTTTAGAATACTGTTGCAGAGAGCAGACGTTGGAGACTGGGGTACAGAAGGACTGTTGCATAGAGCAGAGGTTAGAGACTTAGGTACGGAAGGACTGTTAAAGAGAGCAGAGGTCGGAGAATGGGGGGGCAGAAGGATTATTGCAGAGAGCAGAATTTTCAGACTGAGGTACAGAAGAACTGTTGCAGAGAGCAGATGTTGGAGACTGGGCTTCAGAAGGACTGTTGCAGTGAGCAGAGTTTTGAGACTATGGTGCAGAAGGATCGTTGTAGAGAGCAGAGGTTGGAGACTGGGGTGCAGACGGACGGTTGCAGAAAGCTGAGTTTGGAGACTGAGGTGAAGAAGGACTGTTAAGAGAGCAGAGGTTGGAGACTGGGGTGCAGAAGGACTGATACAGAAAGCAGTGGTTGGAGTTGTGTTGCAGATGGACTGTTGCAGAGACAAGAGTTTGGAGACTGGGATGGAGAAGGACAGTTGCAGAGAGCAGATGTTGGAGACTTGGGTGCAGAAGGATCGTTGGTGCGAGCAGAGTATGGAGACTGGGGTGTAGAAGGACTGTTTCAGAGAACAGAGGTTGGAGTCTGAGGTGCAGAAGGACCATTTCAGAAAGCAGAGTTTGGAGACTGTGTTACAGAAGGATCCTATAGAAAGCAGAGTTTGGACCCTGAGGTGCAGAAGGACTGTTGCAAAGAGCAGAGGTTGAAAATAGCGGTACAGAAGTACTTTTTCAGAGAACAGAGGTTGGAGTCTGAGGTGCAGAAGGACTGGTACAGAGAGCAGAGTATGTCGACTGGGGAGCAGAAAGACTGATAGAGAAAGCAGAGGTTGGAGACTGGTGTGCAGAAGGACTGTTACAAAGAGCAGAGTTTGGAGAATGTGGTACAGAAGGACTGTTACCGGGAGCAGAGGTTGGCAACTGGGGTGCAGAAAGAGTGTTGCAAAGAACAGAGGTTGGAGACTGAGGTGCAGAAGGACTGTTACAGAGAGCAGAGTTTGAAAACTGTGGTGCAGAAGGAGTGATACAGAAAGCAGAGGTTGGAGATTGGGGTGTAGAAAGACTATTGCAGAGAGCAGAGTTTGGAGACTGGGTTGAAGAAGGACTCTTTCAGACAGCAGATGTTGGTGACTGGGGTACAGAAGGAATGTGAAAGAGAGCAGAATTTAGAGACTGGGTTGCATATGGACTATTGCAGAGAGCAGAAGTTGCAGACTGAGGTGCAGAAAGACTGATACAGACAGCAGAGTTTACAGAATGTGGTGCAAAAGAACTGATACAGAAAGCAGAGGTTGGACAATGTGGTGCAGGAAAACCATTACAGAGAACAGAGTTTGGAGACTGCGTTACAGAAGGACTGTTACAGAGAGCAGATGTTTTAGACTGGGGTGCTAAATAACTATTGCAGAGATCAGAGTTTGAAAACTGGGGAGCAGAAGGACCATTTCAGAAAGCAAGGGTTGGAGTCTGGGTTTCAGAAGGATCTTACATAGAGCTGAGTTTGGACACTGAGTTGCAAAAGGACTTTTGCAGAGAGCAGAGGTTGGAGATTGGGGCACAGTAGGACTGTTGCAGAGAACAGTGTTTGGAGTCTGAGGTGAAGAACCACTGCTACAGAGAGCAGAGTTTGGAGATTGGGGTGCAGAATGACTTATACATAATGCAGATTTTGGAGACTTGGGTGCAGAAGGACCGTTAAAGAGAGCAGAGGTTGGAGACTGCAGTACAGAAGGACTATAACAGAGAGAAGAGGTTGAAGACTTGGGTGCAGAATGATTGTTGCAGAGAGCAGAGGTTGCAGAGTGAGGTGCAGATGGACTGTTACAGAGAGCAGAGGTTGGAGACTGGGGTGCAGAAGGAATGTTACAGAGAGCAGAGTTTGGAAACTGGGGTACAGAAGGTTCTTATAGAGAGCAGAGTTTGGAGACTGGGTTGCAGAGAGACTGTTGCAGAGCAGACGTTGGAGAATGGGGTGCAGAGGGATCATTGCAGAAAGCAGATTATGGAGAAGGGGGTATAGAAGGACTGTCCCAGAGAGCAGAGTTTGGAGCCTGGTGTGTAGAAGGACTGTTGCAGAAAGCAGTTGTTGAAGACTGAGGTGAAGAAGGACTGTTTCAGAGAGCAGAGTTTTGAATCAGGGGTGCAGAAGGACTGATACAGAGAGCAGAGATTTAGACTGAGGTGCAGAAGGAATGTTTCAGAGAGCAGAGGTTGGAGACTGGGGTGCAGAAGGACTGATACCGAAAGCAGAGGTGAGAGACTGGGGTCCGGAAGGACCGTTACAAAGAGCAGAGGTTGGAGACTGCAGTACAGAAGGACTGTTACAGAGAGCATATGTTGCAGACTGTGGTGAAGAAGGACTGTTGCAGAGAATAGAAGTTGGAGACTGGCGTGAAAAAGGACCATTGCTGAGAGCAGAGGTTAAAGACTAATGTGCAAAAGGATTGTTACAGAGAGTATAGGTTTGAGACTGTGGGGCAGAAGGACTGTTTCAGAGAGAAGAGTTTGGAGACTTGGGTGCAGAAGGATCTTTCAGAGAGCTTAGGTTGGGGACTGGGTTACAGAAGGACTGTTGTGGAGAGCACAGTTTGGAGACTGGGGTGAAGAAGGCCTGTTCCAGAGAGCAGAGGTTGCAGAGTGAGGTGCAGTAGGACTGTTACAGCGAGCAGACTTTAAAAACTGTGGTGCAGAAGGAGTGATACAGAAAACAGATGTTGGAGACTGGGGTGTAGAAGGACTGTTACAGAGAGCAGAGTTTGGAGACTAGGTTGTAGAAGTTTCCTTCAGAGAGCAGAGTTTGGAGACTGAGGTGCAGAAGGACTGTTACAGAGAGCAGAGGTTGGAGAGTGGGGTGCAGAAGGACTGCTGCATAGAGCAGAGATTGGAGAATAAGGTACAGAAGGACTGTTACAGAGAGTAGAGGTTGAAGACTGGGGTGCAGATGGACACTTGCAGAGAGCAGAGTTTTCAGACTGAGGTACAGAAGAACTGTTGCAGAGAGCAGATGTTGGAGACTAGGATTAACAAGGAGTGTTGCAGCGAGCAGAGGTTTGAGACTGGGGTGCCAAAGGATCTTTGCAGAGAGCAGAGGTTGGAGACTGAGGTGCAGAAGGATCATTGCAGAGAGCAGAGGTTTGAGACTGGGGTGCAGACGGATCATTAGCGAGAGCAGAGTTTGGAGACTGGGTTACTGAAGGACTGTTCCAGAAAGCAGAGGTTGAAGACTGAGGTGCAGAAGGACTCATAGAGAAAGCAGATGTTAGAGACTGGGGTGCAGAAGGACCGTTACAGAGAGCAGAGGTTAAGGACTGGGGTGCAGAAGGATCGTTACAAAGAGCAGAGGTTGGAGACTGGGGTGTAGACGGACTTTTACAGAGAACACAGGTTTGATACTGGGGAGCAGAGGAAATGTTGCAGAGAGCAGATGTTGTAGACTGGGGTGGAGAAGGACTGCTGCTGAAAGCAGAGGTTAGAGACTGAGGTGCAGAAGGACTGTTACAGAGAGCAGAGGTTGGAGACTCGGGTACAGAAAAATCGTTACAGACAGCAGAGTTTTCAGACTGAGGTACAGGAGATCTATTGCAGAGAGCAGATGTTGTAAACTGGCTTGCATACGGACTGTTGCAGGGAGCAGAGGTTGGAGACTGGGGTGCAGAATGATCATAGCAGAGAGCAGACATTAGAGACCAGGGTGCAGATGGACTGATACAGAGAGTAGAGGTTGGAGACTGGAGTGCAGAAGGATCTTACAGAGAGAAGAGAATGGAGACTTAGGTGCAGAAGCACTGTTACAGAGAGTAGAGGTTGGAGACTGAGGTGCAGAAGGACCTTTGCAGAGAGCAGAGTTTTGAGACTGGGGTGCAGATGGATTATTGCAGAGAGTAGAGTTTTCAGACTGAGGTACAGAAGAACTGTTGCAGGAAGAAGAAGTTGGAGACTGGAGTTCACAAGGACTGTTGCAGCTAGCAGAGGTTTCAGACTGGGTGCAGAAGGATCGTTTCAGAGAGCAAAGGTTGAGACTGAGGTGCAGAAGGATTGTTACAGAGAGCAGAGGTTTCAGACTGGGGTGCAGAAGGATCGTTTCATAGAGCAAAGGTTGAGACTGAGGTGCAGAAGGATTGTTACAGAGAGCAGAGTTTGGATACTGGGGTGCAGAAAGCCTGTTACAGAGAGCAGAGGTTGGAGACTAAGGTGCACAAGGACAGTTACCCAGAGCAGAGGTTGGAGACTGGTATGCAGAAGGACTGACACAGAAAGCAGATGTTGGAGACTCGGTTTAGAAGTACCCTTACAGAGAGCATAGGTTGGAGAATGCATTACAAAAGGACTGTTACAGAGACCAAAGTTTGGAGACTGGGGTGGAAAATGACTGTTGCAGAGAGCAGATTTTGGAGACTGGGGTGAAAAATGACTTTTCTGAGAGCAGAGGATTGAGACTTGGGTGCAGAAGGACTGATGCATAGAGCAGAAGTTGCAGACTGAGTTGCAGAAGGACGGTTACAGAGGTCAGAGTTTGGACACTGTGGTTCAAAACGACTGATACAGAAGCAGAGGTTGGATACTGGGGTGCATAAGGACACTTAGAGAGAACAGTGGTTGGAGACTGTGGTACAAAGGACTGTTACAGAGAGCAGAGGTTGGAGTCTGGGTGCATCAGAACTGATGTAGAGAAAGAGTTTGGAGACTGGGGTTCAGAAGAAACGTTGGGGCGATCAGAGTATGGAGACTGGGGTGTAGAAGGACTGTTGCGGAGAGCAGTGATTGGTGACTGAGGTACAGAAGGACTGTTACAGAGAGCAGAGGTTGCAGACTGGGGTGCAGATGGATTATTGCCTAGAGCAGAGTTTTCAGACTGAAGTACAGAGAAATGTTGCAGAAAGCAGATTTTTCAGACTGGGGTTAACAAAGACTGTTGTAGCTAGCAGAGTTTTCAGACTGGGGTGCAGAAGGATCGTTGCAGACAGCAGAGGTTTGAGACTGAGGTACAGAAGGATCATTGCAGAGAGCAGAGGTTCGAGACTTGGGTGCAGAAGGACTTTTTCAGAGAGCACAGGTTGAGACTGGGTTGCAGAAGGAATGTTGCAAAGAGTAGAAGTTTGAGATTTGTTTGAGAAAAACTGTTGCAGAAAACAGAGGTTGGGAGAATGAGGTGCAGAAGGACTGTTACAGAGAGGAGACTTTGGACATTGGGTTTCAGAAGTATCTTACAGAGAAAAGAGTTTGGAGACTGAGGTGCAGAAGGACTGTTACAGAGAGCAGAGGTTTGAGACTGTTGTGCAGAAGTATCCTTACACAAAGCAGAGTTTGGAGATTGGGGTGCAGAAGAACTGTTGCTTAAAGTAGAGCTTGGAGACTGAGGTGCTGTAGGACTGTTACAGAGAGCAGAGTTTGGAGACTGTGGTGCAGAAGGATTATTGCAGAGAGCAGAGTTTTCAGACTGAGGTACAGAAGAAATGTCTCAGAGAGGAGATGTTGTAGACTGGGTTGCACAAGGACTGTTGCAGCGAACAGTGTTTGGAGACTGGGGTGCAGAAGGATCGTTGCAGAGAGCAGACATTGGAGACTGGTGTGCAGATGGACTGATAAAGAGAGCAGGTTAGAGTCTGGGGTGCAGAAGGCCTGTTACAGAGAGCAGAGTTTGGAGACTGGGGGGATTAAGTACTATTACAGAGAGAAGAGTTTAAAGACTGGGTTGCAGAATTATCTTACAGAGAGCAGAGTTTTGGAGACTGAGGTGCAGAAGCACTGTTACAGAGAGTAGAGGTTGGAGACTGAGGTGCAGAAGGACCCTTGCAGAGAGCAGAGGTTGAAGACTGAGGTGCAGAAGGACTGTTATAGAGAGCAGAGTTTGGAGACTGGGGTGCAGAAAAACTGATACAGAAAGCAGATATTGGAATCTGGGGTACAGAAAGACCTTACAGAGAGCAGAGGTTTGATTCTGCAGTACAGGAGGACTGTTACAGAGAGCACAGTTTGGAGCCTGGGGTTCAGAAGGACTGTAAAATAGAGCAGATATTGGTAACCAGGGTACCGAAGGACTGTTGCAGAGAGCAGAGTTTAGAGCCTGGGGTGCAGAAGAACTGTTGTGGAGAGCAGAGGTTTGAGACAGCGGTGCAGAAGGATCATACAGAGAGCAGATTTTTTAAACTGAGGTTCAGAAGGACTGTGTAGGGATCAGAGGTTGGAGACTGGGGTGCAGTAAGATCATTTCAGAGAGCAGAGTTTAAATAGTAGGGTGCAGAAAAATCATTGCAGAGAGCAGAGTTTGGAGACTGGGGTGCCAAAGGCCTGCTACAGAGAGCAGATTTGTAGACTGTCGTGCAGAAGCCTGTTACAGAGAAGAGAGGTTGGAGACTGGGGTAAAGAAGGACTGTTACAGAGAGCGGAGTTTTACTGGGTTGCTGAAGAATCTTACAGAGAGCAGAGGTTGGAGACTAAGGTGCAGGTGAACTGTTACAGAGAGCAGTGGTTGGAGACTGGGGTGCACAAGGATCGTGTACAGCAAAGGTGTCAGACTTAGGTGCAGAAGTACTGTTACAGAGAGCCAGGTTGGAGATTGAGGTGTAGAAGGACTGTTACGGAGAGCAGAGTATGGAGACTGAGGTGCAGAATGACGGTTACAGAAAGCAGAGGTTGGAAATTGGGGTGCAGAAGGACCGTTACAGAGAGCAGAGTTTGGAGACTACAGTATAGAAGAACTGTTACAGAGAGCAGAGGTGAAAGACTTGGGTGCAGAAGGACTGTTAAAGAAAGCACAGGTTGGAGACTGAGGTGCAGAAGGATAGACACAGAGAGCAGAGGTTGGATACTGGGGTTCAGAAGGACTGATACAGAAAGCAGAGGTTGGAGACTGGGGTGCAGAAGGACCGTTATGGAGAGCAGAGTTTGGTGACTGTGGTACAGATGGATTGTTAAAGAGAACAGATACTGGAGACTGAGGAGCAGAAGGACTGTTGCAGAGGACAGAGTTTGATACAGCGGTGCCGCAGGACACTTGCAGAAAGCAGAGTTTGGCGACTGGGGTGGAGAAGGAATGTTAGAGAGCAGAGTTTGGAAACTGTAGTGCAGATAGATCTTACAGAGAACACCGGTTGGAGACTGTGGTGCAGAAGGACTGTTGGAGAGAGCAGACATTGGGAGAGTGGGGTCCAGAAAGATCATTGCAGAGAGCAGAGTTTGCAGACTGGGGTGCAGAAGGCTGTTGCAGATCACAGAGTTTGGAGACTGAGGTGCAGAAGGACTGTTACAGAGAGCAGATGTTGGAGACTGGGGTGCAGAAGAACTGTTGCAGAGAGAAGAAGTTGGAGACTGAGCTGCAGAAGAACCTGTACAGAGAGGAGAGGTAAGAGACTGGGGTTTAGATGGATCTTACAGAGAGAAGAGGTTGGAGACTGAGGTGCAGAAGGATTGTAACAGACACCTGAGGTAGGAGACTAAGGTGCAGGAGTTCATTGCAGACAGCAGAGTTTTCAGACTGTAATGCAAAAGGACTGTTTCAGAGACCAGATGTTGGAGACTAGGGTGTAGAAGGACTGTTGCAGAGAGCAGAGTTTGGAGATTGAGGTGCAGAAGGACTGTTACAGGAAGCAGAGGTTGGAAATTGGTTTGCAGATGTACCGTTAAAGAGAGCAGAGTTTGGAGACTGCGGTTTAGGACTGTTACCAAGAGCAGAGGTTGGAGACTGGAATGCAGAATGACTCTTACAGAGAGCACAAGTTGGAGACTGAGGTGCAGAAGCATGGACACAGAGAACAGAGGTTGGATACTTGGGTTAAGACAGGCTGATACCTAAAGCAGAGTTTGGAGACTGGGGTGTAGAAGAACCGAAACTGAGAGCAGAGGTTGGACACTGCAGCACAGAAGGACTGTTACAGAGAGCAGATCTCGGAGACTGGGGAGCAGAAAGACTGTTGTAGTGAGAAGAGGTTGGAGAATGAGGTGTAGAAGGACTGTTACAGATAGCAGAGTTTGGAGACTGGGGTGCAAAAGGACTGTTACAGAGAGCAAAGTTTGGAGACTGGGGTGCAGAAGGACTGTTACAGAGAGCAGAGTTTGGAGACTGGTTTACTGAAGGAACTTATAGAGAGCAGATGTTCGAGACTGACTTGCAGAAGGACTGTTACAGAAAGCAGAGATTGGAAATTGGTGTGCAGAAGGACTGGTACAGAGAGCAGAGGTTTGAGACTTTGGTGAAAAAGGACTGTTGCAGACAGCAGAGTTTGGAGACTGAGGTGCAGAAGGACTGTTACAGAGAGCAGAGGTTGGAGACTGGGGTGCAGATGGATTGATACAGAAAGCAGAGTTTAGAGACTGGGGTGCAGAAGGACCGTTACAGAGAGCAGATTTTGGAGACTACACTACAGGAGGACTGTTACAGAGAGCAGAAGTTGGAGACTGGTGTGGAGAAGGACTGTTTCAGAGTGCAGAGTTTGGAGACTGGTGTGCACAAGTATCATTTCAGAGTAGAGTTTTTAGACTGTGGTGCAGAACGACTGTTGCAGAGAGCAGATGTTGGAGACTGGGGTGTAGAAGGACTTTTTCAGAGAGCAGATGTTGGAGACTGGGGTCTAGAAGAATTTTTACAGAGAGCAGAGGTTGGATACTGGGGTTCAGAAGGACCATTGCAGAGATAAGAGTTTGGAAACTGAGGTGAAGAAGGATCGTTGCAGAGAGCAGAGTTTTCATACTGAGTTGCAGAAGGACTGTTGCAGAGAGCAGATGTAGACTGGGGTGAAGAAGGTTCAAGGCAGAGAGCAGAGGTTGGAGACTTAGGTGCAGAAGGACTGTTGCAGATACCAGAGGTTAGAGACTAGGGTGTAGATGGATCGGGCAGAGACCAGAAGTGCCAGACTGAGGTGCAGAATGACTGTTACAGAGAGTAGAGCTTAAAGACTGAGGTGTAGAAGGACTGGTACAGAGAGGAGAATTTGGAGACTTAGGTGCAGAAGCACTGTTATGGAAAGCAGAGTTTGGAAATTGGGGTGCAGAAGGACAGTTACAGACAAGAGTTTGGAGACTTCGGTATAGAAAAACTATTACTGAGAGCAGTGCTTTGAGACTCGGGTGCAGAATGAATGTTACAGAGAGCACAGGTTGGAGTCAGAGGTGCAGAAGGATAGATACAAAGAGCAGAGGTTTTACACTGGGGTTCAGAAGGACTGATACAGAAAGTAGAGTATGGAGAGCAGAGGTTGGAGACTGCGGTACTGAAAAACTGTTACAGAGAGAAGATGTTAAAGACTGGTTAGCAGAAGGACTGTTGCAGAGGACAGAGGTTGGAGACTAGGGTGCCACAGGACACTTGCAGAAAGCAGAGGTTAAAGACTGGGTTGGAAAGATATGTTTCAGAGACCAGAGTTTGAAATCTGGGATGCAGAAGGATCTTAAAGGGAGCAGACGTTGGAGACTGTGGTGCAGAAGTACTGTTGCAGAGAGCAGAGATGGAGACTGGGGTGCAGAAGGACTGTTGCGGAGAGCAGAGGTTGGAGATTGGAGTGCATAAGGACTGTTACAGAGAGCAGAGGTTGGAGACTGCGGTACAGAAGGTCTGTTACAGAGAGCAGAGTTTGAAGACTGGGGTGCAGAAGTCCTGTTAAAAAGAGCAGAGCTTGGAGACTGTTTTGCAGAAGGACTGTTACAGAGTGCAGAGTTTAAAGAGTGTGCTGCAGAAGGATCATAAAGAGGGAGCAGAGTTGGGAGACTGAGGTGCAGAAGGACTGTTACAGAGAGCAGAGGTAGGATCCTGGGGTGCAGAAGGTTCGTTGCAGAGAGCAGAGTTTTCAGACTGAGGTGCAGAAGAACTGTTGCAGAGAGCAGATGTTGGAGACTGGGTTGCGGAAGGTCTGTTGCAGAGAGCAGATGTTTGTAACTAGGGTGCAGAAGGACTGTTGTAGAGAGCAGAGGTAGGAGACTGTGGTTCAGAAGGACTGTTGTAGAGAGCAGAGGTTGGAGACTGAGTTGCGGAAGTCCTGTTACAGAGAGCAGAGTTTGAAGACTCTGTTAAAGAAGAACTGTTACAGAGAGCAGAGTTTGGATAGAGGGGTGCAGAAGGATCTTACAGAGAGCAGAGGTTGAAGACTGAGGTGCAGAATGACTGTTGCAGAGATCAGAGGTTGGAGACTGGAGTGCAGTAGGATCATTGCAGAGAATTGCAGAGAGCAGAGGTTGGAGACTGTGGTGCAGAAGGATCATTGCAGAGAGCAGAGGTTGGAGACTGTGGTGCAGAAGGATCGTTGCAAAGAGCAGCGGTTGGAGACTGGGGTGCAGAAGGCCTGCTACAGAGAGCAGAGTTTGGAGACTAGCGTGAAGAAGGCCTGTTACGAAGAGGAGAGTTTGGAGACTGGGTTGCTAAAGGATCTTACAGAGAGCAGAGGTTGGAGACTGAGGTGCAGGTGGACTGTTACAGAGAGCAGTGGTCAGAGACTGGGGTGCAGAAGGATCGTGCAGAGACCAGAAGTGTCAGACTGAGGTGCAGAAGGACTGTTACAGAGAGTAGATTTTGGAGACTGAGGTGTAGAAGGACTGTTACAGAGAGCAGAGTTTGGAGACTTAGGTGCAGAATCACTGTTATAGAAAGCAGAGTTTGGAAATTGGGGTGCAGAAGGACAGTTACAGAGACCAGAGTTTGGAGACTTCGGTATAGAAAAACTATTACTGAGAGCAGAGCTTGGAGACTCGGGTGCAGAATGAATGTTACAGAGAGAATAGGTTGGAGTCAGAGGTGCAGAAGGATAGGTACAAAGAGCAGAGGTTTTACACTGGGGTTCAGAAGGACTGATACAGAAAGTAGAGTTTGGAGACTGGGGTGAAGAAGGACAAGTTATGGAGAGCAGAGGTTGGAGACTGCGGTACTGAAAAACTGTTACAGAGAGCAGATGTTAAAGACTGGTTAGCAGAAAGACTGTTGCAGAGGACAGAGGTTGGAGACTAGGGTGCCACAGGACACTTGCAGAAAGCAGAGGTTAAAGACTGGGGTGGAAAGGTGTGTTACAGAGATCAGAGTTTGGAAACTGGGGTGCAGAAGGATTTTACAGAGAGCAGACGTTGGAGACTGTGGTACAGAAGTACTGCTGCAGAGAGCAGAGATGGAGACTGGGGTGCAGAAGGACTGTTGCTGAGAGCAGAGGTTGGAGACTGGAGTACATAAGGACTGTTGCATAGATCAGAAGTTGGAGACTGGGTGAAGAAGGAGTGAAACAGAAAGCAGAGATTGGAGTATGGGGTGCAGAAAGACAGTTACAAAGAGCAAATGTTGAAGACTGCAGAAGAGAAGGACAGTTGCAGAGAGCAGAGATTGGAGACTGGGGTGCAGAAGGACTGTTGCAGAGAGAAGAGATTGGAGACTGAGGTGCAAAAGGACTCTTAGAGGGAGCAGAAGTTGGAGACTGGCGTGAAGAAGGACTGATACAGAAAGCAGAGATTGGAGTCTGGGGTGAAGAAAGACCGTTACAGAGAGCAGAGGTGGAAACTGCCGTATAGAAGGACTGTTGTAGAGAGCAGAGTTTGGAGACTGGGTTGCAGAAGAACTGTTGCAGAGAGCAGAGTTTGGAGACTGAGGTGCAGAAGTCCTGTTTCATAGAGCAGAATTTGGAGAATGGGGTGCAGAAAGATCGTTGCAAGGAGCAGAGCTTGGAGACAGGGGTGCAGAATGATCTTTCAGAGAGCAGAAGTTGGAGACTGAGGTGCAGAAAGACTGTTTCAGAGATGAGAGGTTGGAGACTGGGGTGCAGTAGGATCATTGCAGAGAGCAGAGTTTAGAGACAGGGGTGCAGAATGATCCTTGCATAGAGCAGAGATTAGAGACTGGCATGCAGAAAGCCTGTTACAGAGAGGAGAGGTTGGAGACTGGGGTGCAGAAGGACTGTTATAGAGAGCAGTGTTTGGAGACTGGGTTGCTAAAGGATCTTGCAGAGAGCAGAGGTTTGAGACTGAGGTGAAGGTGGACTTTTACAGGGAATAGTGGTTGGAGACTGGGGTGTAGAAGGACTGTTACAGAGAGCAGAGTTTGGAGACTCAGGTGCAGAAGGTATGTTTCAGGAAGCAGAGTTTGGAAATTGGGGTGCAGAAGGACCGTTACAGAGAGCAGAGTTTTGAGACAGCGGTATAGGACTGTTATTGAGAGCAGAGGTTGGAGACTGGGGTGCAGAAGGACTCTTACATAGAGCATAGGTTGGAGACTGAGGTTAATAAGGATAGATACAGAGAACAGATTTTGGAGACTTGGCTTAAGGCAGACTGATACAGAAAGCAGAGGTTGGAGACCTGGGTGTAGAAGGACTGTTACAAAGAGCAGAGGTTGGAGACTGCGGTACAGAAGGACTGTTACAGAGAGCAGATCTCGGAGACTGGGGAGCAGAAGGACTGTTGAAGAGGACAGAAGTTGGATTCTGGGGTGGAGAAGGAATGTTACAGAGAGCAGAGTTTGGAAACTGGAGTGCAGAAGGATCTTACAGAGAGCAGAGGTTGGAGACTGTGGTGCAGAAGGACTGTTGCAGAGAGCAGAGGTTGGAGACTGGGGTCAAAAAGGATCGTTGCAGAGAGCAGAGTTTGGAGACTGGGGTGCAGAAGGACTGTTGCATAGAGCAGATGTTGAAGACTGGGGTTCAGAAGGACTTTTGCAGAAAGCAGATTTTAGAGGCTGGGGTGCAGAAGGACTTTTACATAGAGCAGAGGTTGGAGACTGAGGTGCAGAAGGACTGTTACAGAGAACAGAGTTCGGAGACTTGCGTGCAGAAGGACTGTTACAGAGAGCACAGGTTGAAGACTGGGGTTCAGTTGGATCTTACAGAGAACAGAGTTTGGAGACTGGCGTTCAAAAGGATTGTTGCAGAGAGCAGATATTGGAGACTGTTGTCGAGAAGAATCGTTGCAGATAGAAGAGGTATGAGACTGGGGTGCAGAAGGCCTGTTACAGAGAGAAGAAGTTGGATACTGGGTTGCAGAAGTCCTATTACAGAGAGCAGATTATGGAGACTGTTGTGCAGAAGGACAGGTATAAAGTGCAGCGTTTAAAGACTCGATTGTAGAAGGATCTTACAGAGAGCAGAGTTGGGAGACTAAGGTGCAGAAGGACTGTTACAGAGAGCCGAGGTAGGAGAATGGGGTGCAGAAGGGTCGTTGCAGAGAGTAGATTATTCAGATTGAGGTGCAGAAGAACAGTTGCAGAGAGCAGATGTTGGAGACTGGGGTGCAGAAGGACTGTAGCAGAGATCTGATGTTGGTAACCAGTGTGCAGAAGGACTCTTGTAGAAAAAAGATATTGGAGACTGGGGTGCAGAAAGAATGCTGCAGAGAGCAGAGGTTGAATAAAGGGGTGCAGGAGCATCTTACAGAGAGCAGAATTTGGAGACTTAGGTGCAGATGGACTGTTGCAGAGATAAGAGGTTGGAGACTGGGGTGCATTACGATAATTGCAGAGAGCAGAGGTTGAAGACTGGGGTGCAGAAGGATCGTTGCAGAGGGCAGATTTTGGAGACTGGGGTTCAGAAGGCCTGCTGTAGAGAGCAGAGTTTGAAGACTGGTGTGCAGAAGGCCTGTAACAGAGATTAGAGGTTGGAGACTGGGCTGCAGAAGGACTGTTATAGAGAGCAGAATTTGGAGACTGGGTAGCTGAAGGAACTTACGAAGAGAAGAGTTTGGAGACTGAGATGCAGATTGACTGTTATAGAGAGCAGTGGTTGGAGTTTGAGGTGCAGAAGGACCGTGAAGAGAGGAGAGGTTTCAGACTGAGGTGTAGAAGTACTGTTACAGAGAGCAGAGTTTGGAAATTGGGGTGCAGAAAGATCATTAAAAAGACCAGAATTTGAAGACTGTGGTATAGAAAAACTGTTACAGAGAGAAGAGTTAGGAGACTGGGGTGTAGAAGGAATGTTACAGAGAGCACAGGTTGGATACTGAGGTGCAGAAGGATAGATACGAAAAGCAAAGTTTTGAGACTGGTGTTCAGAAGGACTGATACAGAAAGCAAAGTTTGGAGACTTGCTTGCCGTAGGACTGTTACAGAAAGCAGATGTTGGAGACTGGAGTGCAGAAGGAATGTTGAAGAGGACAGAGTTTGGAGACTGGGGTGCTGACACTTGCAGAAAGAAGAGATTAAGACTGGAGTGGAGAAGGAACGTTACAGAGAGCAGAGTTTAGAAACTGGAGTGCAGAAGGATCTTACAGGGAGAAGAGGTTGGAGACTGTTGTGCAGAAGGACTTTCCAGAGAGCAGAGGTTGGAGACTTTGGTCCAGAAGGATCGTTGCAGTAAGCAGAGTTTGGAGACTGGGGTGCAGAAGGATTGTTGCAGAGAGCAGAGGTTTGAGACTGGGGTGCAGAAGGACTGTTAAAGAGAGCAGAGGTTGGAGTCTGGGGTTCAGACGGCCTGTTACACAGAGCAGAGTTTGGACATGGGGTGTAGAAGGACTGTTGCCGAGAGCACAGGTTTGAGATTTTGGTACAGAAACACTGTTGCAGAGAGTAGAGGTTTGAGACTGCATTTCAGTAGGACTGTTACAGAGGCAGAGTTTGGAGACTTAGGTGCAGAAGCATTGTTGCGGAGAGCAGAGTTTGTAGACTGAGGTGCAGAAGGACTGTTACAGAGAGCAGAGTTTGGAGATTGGGGTGCAGATGGAATGATACAGAAAGCAGAGTTTGGAGATTCGGGTGCAGAAGGACTGTTGCAGAGAGCAGAGTTTGGAGAATGGGGTGCAAAAGGCCTGATACACAGAGCAGAGGTTGGAGACTGGGGTGCAGAAGGACTGTTACAGACAGCAGACTTTGGAGACAGGGTTGCAGAAGGATCTTACAGAGAGCAGAGTTCGGAGACTGTGGTACAGCAGGACTGTTACAGAGAGCGGAGGTTGGAGACTGGGGTGCAGAAGGACTCTTGCAGAGAGCAGAGTTTGAAGACTGAGGTGGACAAGAACTGTTACAGAGAAAGCGGTTGGAGACTGGGGTACAGAAGGATTGTTGCAGAGAGAAGAATTTTAAGACTGAGGTACAGAAATATCGTTGCAGAGAGCAGAGGCGGAGACTTGGCTGCAGAAAGACTGTTACACAGAGCACACGTTGCAGACTGGGGTGCAGAAGGAATGTTGCAGACAGCATCGGTTGGAGACTTGGGTTCATAAGGACTGTTGCAGAGAGCAGAGTTGGATATGAGGTGCAGAAGGACTGGTACAGAGAGCAGAGTATGTAGACTGGGGAGCAGAAAGACTGATAGAGAAAGCAGAGGTTGGAGACTGGTGTGCAGAAGGACTGTTACAAAGAGCAGAGTTTGGAGAATGTGGTACTGAAGGACTGTTACCGGGAGCAGAGGTTGGCAACTGGGGTGCAGAAAGAGTGTTGCAAAGAACAGAGTTTGGAGACTGAGGTGCAGAAGGACTGTTACAGAGAGCAGAGTTTTTAGACAATGTTGCAGAAGGATCTTACAGAGAGCAGAGTTTGTAGACCGAGGTGCAGCAGGACTGTTAAAGAGAGCAGAGGTTGGAGACTGGGGTTCCGAAGGCCTGTTATGGAGAGCAGAGTTTGGAGAAGAGCTCCAGAAGGACTGTTACTGATGGCAGAGTTAGTAGACTTGGTTGCAGAAGGGCTTTCCAGAGAGCAGATGTTGGAGACTGAGGTGCAGAAGGACTGTTACAGAAAGTAGAGTTTGGAGATTGAGTTTCTGAAGGATCGTTGCAGAGTACATAGTTTAGAGACTGGGGTACAGAAGGATCGTTGCAGTCAGCAGAGTTTCCAGAATGAGATGCAGAAGGTCTCTTACACAGATCAGAGGTTGAAGACTGAGGTGAAGAAGGACAGTTACGGAGAGCAGATGTGAGAAACAGGGGTGCAGGACTGATACATAGCAGAAGTCGGAGACTGAGGTATAGAAGGACTGTTACAGACAGCAGAGGTTGGAGACTCAGGTGCAGAAGGATAATTGCAGAGAGCAAAGTTTTCAGACTGAGGTACAGAAGAACTGGTGCAGCGAGCAGATGTTAGAGGTTGGGGTGCACAAGGACTGTTGCAGCGAGCAGAGATTGGAGACTGGGGTGCAGAGGGATCATTCCAGAGAGCAGAGGTTGGAAAGTGTGGACCAGAAGAACTGTTACAGAGAGCAGAGATTGGAGACTGGGTTGCAGAAGGACTGTTGCAGAGCAGTTTATAAAGACTAGGGTGTAGAAGGACTGTTCCAGAGAGCAGAGGTTGGAGACTGGGGTGCAGAAGAACTGTTGCAGAGATCAGAGGATGGAGACTGGGTTTGAGAAGGACTGTTGCAGAGAGGAGATGTTGGAGACTGGGGTGCAGAAACAATGTTTCAGAGAGCAGTATTTGTAGACTGGGGTGCATATGCACCATTGCAGACAACAAAGTTCGCAGACTGAAGTGCATAAGGACTGATACAGACAGCAGAGTTTCGAGAATGTGGTGCAGAAGGACTGATACAGAAAGCAGAGGTTGGAGAATGTGGTGCAGAAAGACCCTTAAAGAGAACAGAGGTTGGAGACTGCGGTAGAGAAGGACTGTTACAGAGAGCAGAGTTTGGAGACAGGTGTGCAAAATTATCTTACAGAGAGCATAGGTTGTAGACTGGGGTGCAGAAGGACTGTTGCAGAGCAGATCATGGAGACAAGGGTGTAGAAAGACTGTTACAGAGAGCAGTGGTTGTAGACTGGGGTGCAGAAACTTTATACAAAGAGCAGAGTTTGGAGACTGAGGTGCAGAAGGACTGTTGCAGAGAGCAGAGATTGGAGACTGCAGTGCAGAAGGACTGATAAAGAGGGCAGAGTTATGAGACTGGTGTTCAGAAGCATCTTATAGCGAGCAAAATATGGAGACTGACGTGCAGAAAGACTGTTGCAGTGAGCAAAGGTTGGAGACTGAGGTGCAGAAGGACTGTTAAAGATAGCAGAGTTTGGAGACTTGGGTGCAGAAGGCCTGTTACAGAGAGAAGAGGTTGGAGACTGGAGAGCAGAAGGCCTCTGATAGCGAGCAGAGATTGGAGACTGAGGTGCAGAAGGACAGTTTCAGAGAACAGAAGTTGGAGACTGGGGTGCATAAGGACCGTTGCTGAGAGAAGATGTTGGAGATTGATGTGCAGAAGGACTTTTACACAGAGCACAGGTAGGAGACTGGGGTGCAAATTGAATGTTGCAGAGAGCAGAGGTTGGAGACTGGGGTGCAGAAGGACTGTTACAGAAATCAGAGGTTAGAGACTGAGGTTCAGAAAGACTGTTAAAGAGAGCAGAGGTTGGAGACTGGGGTGCAGAAGGACTTTTATAGAGACCAGACTTTAGAGACTGGGGTGCAGAAGGATTGTTGGAGAGAGCAGATTTTGGAGACTGGGGTGCAGAAGGATCGTTATAGAGAGCAGAGATTGGAGACTGTGGTGCAGAAGGACTTTTACAGAAAGCACAGTTTGAAGACTGGGGTGCAGTAGGACTTTTACAGAGAGTACAGCTTGGAGACTCATGTGCAGAAAATCTATTTCACAGAGCAAATTTTGGAGACTGGGTTGCAGAAGGAGTGTTGCAGAGAGCAAAGATTAAAGATTGAAAAATGCAGAAGGACCCTTACAGAGAGCAGAGTTTTGAGACTTCTTTACAGAAGTACTTTTACAGAGAGCAGAAGTTGGATACAGATGTTGGTACATAAAGACTGTTACACAGAGAAGAGTTTTGAGACTGAGATGCAGAAGGATTGTTCCAGAGAAAAAAAGTTTTCATACTGAGGTGCCGAAGGACTGTTACTGAGAGCAGAGGTTGGAGACTAGAGTGGAGAAGGACTGCTGAGGAAAGTAGAGGTTGGAGACTGAGGTGCAGAAGCACTGTTACAGAAAGCAGAGGTTGGTGACTGTGGTGCAGAAGGACTGTTGCAGAGAGCAGAGGTTAGAGACTGGGGTGCAGAAGGACTATTGCACAGAGCAGAGGTTGCAGACTGAGGTGCAGAAGGACTGTTACAGAGAGCAGAGTTTGGGGAATGTGGTGCAAAAGGACTGATACAGAAAACAGTGGTTGGAGACTGGGGTGCAGAAGGACCATTACAGAGAACAGAGGTCGGAGACTGCGGTACAGAAGGACTGTTACAGAGAGTAGAGGTTGGAGACTGGGGTGCAGAATAACTTTTGTAGAGAACAGAGGTTAGAGGCTGGGTTGCAGAAGGACCATTCAGAAAGCAGAGGTTGGAGACTGGGTTTCAGAAGGATCTTAGAGAGAGCAGAATTTGGACACTGAGGTGCAGAAGGGCTGTTGCAGAGAGCAGAGTTTGGAGATTAGGGCGCAGAAGGACTGTTGCAGAGAGCAGAAATTGTAGTCTGAGTTGCAGAAGGACTGTTACAGAAAGCAGAGTTTAGAGACCAGGGTGCAGAAGGACTGAAACAGAAAGCAGAGTTTGGAGACTGGGGTCCAGGAGGACCATTACAGAGAGAAGAAGTTGGAGACTGTAGTACAGAAGGACTGTAACAGAGAGCAGAGGTTTAAGACTGGTGTGCAGAAGGACTGTTGCAGAAAGCAGAGTTTGAAGAGTGAGGTGCAGAAGGACTGTTACTGAGAGCAGAGTTTGGAGACTGTGGTGCAGAAGGACTGATACAGAAAGAAGAGGTTGGAGACTGGGGTGCAGAAGAACCCTTACAGAGAACAGAGGTTGAAGACTGCGGTACAGAAGAACTGTTGTAGAGAACAAGGTTGGAGACTGGGGTGCAGAGGGACCATTGCAGAGGGCTTACGTTGAAGAGTGGGGTGCAGAAGGAATGTTACAGAGAGCAGAGTTTGAAAATTGGGGTGTAGAAAAATATTACAGAGAAGAAAGTTTGGAGACTGGGGTGCAGAAGGATTGTTGCAGAGAGTAGATTATGGAGACTGGGGTATAGAAGGCCTGTTCTAAAGAGCAGAGGTTGGAAACTGGGGTGCAGAAGGACTGTTGTAGAGAGCAGTTGTTTAAGACTGAGGTGCAAAAAAAACTGTTACAAGGAGCAGTATTTGGAGACTGGGGTGCAAAACGACTGATACTGAGTGTAGAGTTTGGAGATTGGGGAGCAGAAGGATCTTACAGAGAGGAAAGTTTGGAGACTGGGGTGCAGAAGGATTGTTGCAGAGAGCAGACGTTGGAGATTGGGATGCAGAAGGCCTGTTGCAGAGAGCAGATGTTGAAGACTGAGGTGCAGAAAAACTGTTACAGAGAGCAGTGTTTGGAGACTGAGGTGCAGAAGGACTGATGAAGAGAGCAGAGGTTGGAGACTGGGTGCAGAAGGACTGTGCAGAGTGCAGTGTTTCCAGACTGGGGTGCAGAACACTGTTGCAGAGGTTGGAGACTGTGGGGAAAGACTGTTACAGAGAGCAGAGGTTGAATCCTGGGGTGCAGAACGACGGATACAGAAAGCAGAGTTTGGAGACTGGGGTGCAGAAGGACCGTTACAGAGAATAGAATTTGGAGACTGTGGTATAGACGTACTGTTACAGAGAGCAGAGGTTGGAGACTGGGGTGCAATAGGACTGTTTCAGAGAGCAGATGTTGGAGAATGTGGTGCAGAAAAATCATTGCAGAGAGAAGAGGTTGGAGACTGAGGTGCAGAAAACCTGTTACACAGAGAAGAGCCTGGAAACTGGGGAGCAGAAGGCCTGTTACATAGAGCAGCGTTTGGAGACTGGGTAGCATAAGGATATTACAGAGAGCAGAGGTTGGTGACTAAGGTGCTGAAGGACTGTCAGAGAGAGAATAGGTTGTAGACTTTGATCCACAAAGATCGTTGCAGAGAGCTGAGTTTTCAGAATCAGGTTTAGAAAATCTGTTGCAGAGAGCAGATGTTGGAGACTGGGGAGAAGAAGAACTGTTGCAGAGAGCAGGGTTTGGAGACTTAGGTGTTAAAATCGTTGCAGAGAGCAGAGGGTGGAGACTGGGGTGCCAAAGAACTGTTACAAAGAGCAGATTTTGGAGACTGGGGTGCAGAAGGACTGTTACAGAGAGCAGATGTTCAAAACTTAGGTGCAGTAGGACTGTTACAGAGAGCAGAGTTTCGATACTGGGTTACAGAGGCACAGGTTGGAGATTTGGTGCAGAAGGACTGTTGCAGAGAGCAGATGTTAGAGACTGGGTTGCAGAAGGACTGTTACAGAGAGCAGAGTTTGTAGAGTGAGATGCAGAAAGACTATTACAGAGAGCAGAGGTTGGAAATTGTGGTGCAGATGGACTGATACAGTAGGCAGAGATTGGAGACTGGGGTGCAGAAGACCTGTAAGAGAGAAGAGGTTGGAAACTTCTGTGCAGAAGGATTGTTACAGATAGCACAGTTTGGAGACTGGGGTGCAGAAGGATCGTTGCAGAGAGTAGAGTTTGGAGACTGGGGTGCAGAAGGACTGTTGCAGGGAGCAGTGGTTGGAGACTTAGGTGCAGATGGTTCATTGCAAAGAGAAGAGGTTGGAGACTGGGGTGCATTAGGCCTGTTACAAAGAGCAGAGTTTGGAGACTGGGGTTCAGAAGACCGTTTACAAAGAGCAGAGGTTGGAGACTGGTGTGCAGAAGGATTGTTACAGATAGCAGAGTTTGGAGACTGAGGTGCAGAAGGATCGTTACAGAGAGCAGAGGTTGGAGACTGAAGTGCAGATGGACTCTTACAGAGAGCAGAGTTTGGAGACTGGGGTGCAGAAGGATCATGCAGAGTGCAGAGGTTGGAGACTGAGGGGCAGAATAATCATTGCAGAGAGCAGAGATTTCAGACTGTGGTGCAGAATGATCGTTACAGAGAGCAGAGGTTGGAGACTGGGGTGCAGAAGGACAGTTACTGAGAGCTCAGAAGGAGACAGGGGTGAAGAAGAAATGTTGCAGAGATCAGAATTTGGAGACTGGGGTGCAGAAGGACTGTTTCTGAGAGCAGAGGTTCGAGACTGGGGTGCAGAAAAACTGATACAGAAAGCTGACGTTAGAGACTGGGGTGCAGAAGGACCGTTACAGAGAGCAGAGTTTGGATACTGGGGTGCAGAAAGACTGATGGAGAGAACAGAGTTTGGAGACTGGGGTACAAACAAACCATTTCAGAGAGCAGAGGTTGGAGACTCAGGTGCAGAAGGATTGTTACAGAGAGCAGAGTTCGGATAGTGGTGTGCAAAAGGACTGATCCAGAGACCATATGTAGGAGAATGGGGTTCAGAAGGCCTGTTACAGATAGCAGTGGTTGGAGACTGAGGTGCTGAAGGATCATTTCAGAGAGCAGATATTGGAGACTGAGGTGCAGAAGGACTGTTACAGAGAGGAGAGTTTGGAGACTGGGGTTCAGAAAGATTCTTACAGAGAGCAGAGGATGGAGACTGGTGTGCAGAAAAAGTGTTACAGCGAGCAGAGGATGGAGACTGGTGTGCAGAAAGATTGTTACAGAGAGCAGAGTTTGTAGATTGGTGTCCAGAAGAACTGTTAAAGAGAGCAGAGGTTGGAGACTGAGATGCAGAAGGATTGTTACAGAGAGCAGAGTTTTGACACTGATGTTCAGAAGGACTGTTACACAGAGCAGAGCTCGGGGACTGGTGTTTAAAAGGATCATTGCAGAGAACAGAGGTTAAAGACTGAGGTGCAGGAGGATCGCTACAGAGAGCACAGTTTGAAGACTGAGGTGCAGAAGGACAGTTACAGAGAGCACAGGTTTGAGACTGGGTTTAAGAAGAAATGTTGCAGAGAGCAGACGTTGGAGACTGGGGTGCAGAAGGACTGTTGCAAAGAGCACATTTTGGAGACTGCGGAAAAAAGAACTTTTTACAAAGAGGAGAGGTTGGAAACTGGGGTGCAGAAGGATTCTTACAGAGAGCAGAGGATGGAGACTGGGGTGCAGAATAACTGTTGTATAGAGCAGACGTTGGAGACTGGGGTGCAGAAAGTTCGTTGCAGAGAGTAGAGGTTTGAGACTGGAGTGTAGAATGACTTTTGCAGAGAGCAGAGGTTTGAGACTGGGGTGCAGAAGGACTTTTGCAGAGAGCAGAGGTTGGTAACTGAGGTGCAAAAGGACTGTTACCGTGAGCATAGGTTGGAGACTGGGGTGCAGAAGAACTGATACAGAAAGCAGATTGTGGAGACTGGGGTGCAGTAGGACCGTTACACAAAGCAGAGTTTAAAGACTGCGGTACACAAGGACTGTTAGAGAGAGCTTAGTTTGGAGACTGGGGTGCAGAAGGAGTAATGCAGAAAAAAGAGTTTGGAGATTGGGGTGCCGAAGGACAGTTACAGAGAGCACAGATGGAGACTGGGGTGCAAAAGAAATGTTGCAAAGAGCAGAAGTTTAAGACTGGGGTGAAAAAGGACCGTTGCAGAGAGCAGAAGATGGAGACTGAAGTGTGAAGAACTGTTACAGAGAGCAGAGTTTAGAGACTGGGGTGCAGAAGAACTGATACAGGAAGCAGACCTTGGAGACTGGGGTGCAATAGGACCGTTACAGAGAGCAGATGTTGGAGACTGCGGTACAGAAGGACTGTTACAGAGAGCAGAGGTTGGAGACTTGGGTGTAGAAGGACTGATGCAGAGAACAGAGTTTGGAGACTGGGGTACAGAAGAAACTTTGCAGAGAGCAGAGGTTGGAAACTGAGGTGAAGAAGGATCATTGCAGAGAGAAGAGGATGGAGACTGGGTTTCAGAAGGCCTTTTATAGAGTGCAGAGATTGGAGAGTGGGGTGCAGAAGGCCTGTTACAGAGAGCATAGTTTGGAGACTGGGGTGCAGAAGCACTGTTAGATAGCACAGTTTCGAGACACGGTTTCAGAAGGATCGTACAGAGTGCATTTTGGAGACTGAGTTTCAGAAGGACTGTTTCAGACAGCAATGGTTGGAAACTGGGGTCCAGTTGGATTGTTTCAGAGTGCAGAGTTTTCAGACGGATGTGCAGAAAGACTGTAGTAGAGAGCAGATATTGGATTCTGGGGTGCAGAAGGACTCTCACAGAGAGCCTAGTTTGGAGACTGGAGTGCAGAAGAATCGTTGCAGAGAGCACAATTTTGGGACTGGGGTGCAGAAGGACTGTTACAGGGAGCAGAGGTTGAAGACTGGGGTGCAGAAGGTCTGTTACAGAGAGCAGAGTTCGGAGACTGGGGTTTAGAATGACTGCTACACAGAGCAGAGTTTGACGAATGGGTTTCAGAAGGATGTTACAAAGAACAGAGTTTGGAGACGGAGGTGCAGAAGGACTTTTGTAGAGCATAGAGGTGGAGACTTAGGAGCAGAGGTTGGAAACTGGGGTGCAGAATAAGTGTTGTAGAGAACAGAGGTTGGAGACTGGGGTGCAGAAGGACCATTGCAGAAAGCAGAGGTTGGAGATTGGGGCGCAGAAGTACTTTTGCAGAGAGAAGAGGTTGGTGTCTGAGGTGAAGTAGGACCATTGCAGAAAGTAAAGGTTCGAGACCGGGGTGCAGAAAGACTGATACAGAAAGGAGAGTTTGGAGTCTGGGGTGCAGAAGGACCATTACAGAGAGCAGAGGTTGGAGACTGCAGCACAGAAGTACTGTTAAAGAGAGCAGAGTTTGGAGACTGCGGTGGAAAAGGACTGTTACAGAGAGCATATTTTTGAGACTGGACTGAGGAAGGAATGTTGCAGAGAGAAGAGGTTGATGACTGGGTTGCAGAAGCACTGTTGCAGAGTGCAGAGGTGGCAGAGTGAGGTGCAGAAGGACTGTTACAGAGAAAAGAGTTTGGAGACTTTGGTGAAGAAAGACTGTTACAGAAAGCAGAGGTTGGAGACTGGGTTTCAGAAGGACTCTTATGGAGAACAGAGGTTGAAGACTGCGGTACATAAGAACTGTTGTAGAGAACAGGTTGGAGACTGGGGTGTAGAAGAAATGTTACAGAGAGGAAAGTTTGGAGACTGGAGTGCAGAAGGAATTTTGCAGAGAGCAGACGTTGGAGACTGCGGTGGAAAAGGACTGTTACAGAGAGTAGATTTTGGTGACTGGGGTATAGAAGGACTGTTTTCGAGAGCAGAGGGTGGAGACTGGGGTGCAGAAAGACTGTTACAGAGAGCAGAGGTTGATGCCTGGCGTGCAGAAAGACGGATACAGAAAGCAGAGTTTGAAGACTGGGTTGCAGAAAGACTGATACAGAAAGCAGAGGTTGGAGATGGGGTGCAGAAAAACCCTTACAGAGAACAGAGATTTGAGACTGCAGTACAGAAGGACTGTTACAGAGAGCAGAGGTTGGAGACTGGGGTACACAATAAATGTTGTAGAGCAAAAGGTTGGAGACTCTGGTGCTGAAGGACCATTGCAGAAAGCATATGTTGGAGATTGGGTTTCAGAAGGATCTTACACAGAGAAGAATTTAGACAATGAGGTGCAGAAGGACTGTTGCAGAGAGCAGAGGTTCGAGATTGGGGCGCAGAAGGACCGTTGCAGAGAGCAGAGGTTGGAGTCTGAGGTGCAGAAGGAATGCTACAGAGAGCAGAGGTTGGTGAATTCGGTGGAAAAGTACTATTGCAGAGAGCAGATTTTAAAGACTGGGGTGAGGAAGGACTGTTGCAGAGAGCAGAGGTTGAAGACTGGGGTGCAGAAGGACTGTTGCAGAGAGCAGATGTTGCAGAGTGAGGTGCGGAAGGACTGTTACAGAGAGCAGAGTTTGGAGACTGTGGTGCAGAAGGACTGATACAGAAAGCAAAGGTTGGAGACTGGGGTGCAGGAGGACCCTTACAGAGAACAGAGGTTGAAGACTGCGGTACAGAAGAACTGTTGTAGAGAACAAGGTTGGAGAGTGGGGTGCAGAGGGACCATTGCAGAGAGCAAACTTTGGAGACTGTTGTGCAGAAGGAATGTTACAGAGAGCAGAGTTTGAAACTGGGGTGTACAAGGATCTTACAGAGAGGAAATTTTAGAGACTGTGGTGCAGAATGATTGTTGCAGAGAGCATATGTTGGAGACTGGGGTGAAGAAAGATCGTTGCAGAGAGTAGATTATGGATACTGGGGTATAGAATGACTGTTCTAGAAAGCAGATGTTGGAGAATGGGGTGCAGAAAAACTGTTTCAGAGAACAGTTGTTGAAGACTGAGGTGCAGAAAAACTTTTACAGAGAGCATGTTTGGAGACTAAGGTGCAGGACTGATACTGAGAGCGGAGTTTGAAGACTGTGGTGCAGAAGGATCTTATCGAGAGCAGAGTTTGGAAACAGGTGCAGAAGGACTGCTCCAGAGAGCAGAGGTTGGAGATTGGGGTGCAGAAGGACTGTTAAAGAGAGCAGAGTTCAGAGACTTGTGTGCAGAAGGCCTGTTACAGAGAGCAGAGGATGGAGACTGCGGTGTAGAAGGACTGTTACAGAGATAGATGTTGAATACTGAGGTGCAAAAAGACCATTGCAGAGAGCAGATGTTGGAGAGTGAGGTGCAGAAGAACTGTTTCGGAGTGCAGAGGTTTGAGACTTGGGTGTAAAAGGACTGTTGCAGCGAGCAGAGTTTGGGGATTATGGTGCCAAAGGACCTTTGCAGAGAGCAGAATTTGGAGACTGAGGTGCAGATGGCCTATTACAGAGAGCAGAGTTTGGAGACTTGAGTGCAGAAGGACTGATAGAGAAAGCAGTTGTTGGAGACTGGGGTTCAGAAGACAGTTACAGATAGAAGAGTTTGAAAATTGCAGTACAGAGGAACTGTTACAGAGAGCAGAGATTGGAGACTGGGGTTAGAAGGACCGTTACAAAGAGCAGAGGTTGGAGACTGTGGTACAGAAGGACTGTTACAGAGAGCAGATCTCAGAGACTGGGGAGAAGAAAAAGTTTTGCAGAGAATCATGGTATGAGACTGGGGTTAAGAAAGAATGTTACAGAGAGCAGAGTTTGGAAACTGGAGTGCAGAAGGATCTTACAGAGAGAGAGGTTGGAGATTGTGGTGCAGAAAGACTTTTGCAGAGAGCAGACATTTGAGACAGGGGTCCAGAAAATCGTTGCAGAGAGCAGAGTTTGGAGAATGGGGTGCAGAAGGATTGTTGTAGAGAGCAGATGATAGAGATTGGGGTGCAGAAGGACTGTTGCAGAGAGCAGATTTTAGATACTGGGGTGCAGAAGAACTGTTACACAGAGCAGAGTTTGGAGACTGAGGTGCAGAAGGACTGTTACAGAGAGCAGAGTTAGAAGACTGGGGTGCAGAAAGACTGTTACAGAGAGCAGAGGTTGGAGACTGGCGTTCAGATGGATCTTACAGAGAGCAGAGTTTGGAGACTGGGGTGAAAAAGACTGTTTAAGAGAGCAGACATTTGAGACAGCGGTCCAGAAAATCGTTGCAGAGAGCAGAGTTTGGAGAATGGGGTGCAGAAGGACTGTTGCAGAGAGCAGATGATGGAGACTGGGGTGCAGAAAAACTGTTACACAGAGCAGAGTTAGGAGACTGGGGTGTAGAAAGACTGTTACAGAGTGCAGAGGTTGGAGACTGGCTTTCAGATGGATCTTAAAGAGAGCAGAGTTTGGAGACAGGGGTGCAAAAAGACTACTGTAGAGAGCAGATGTTTGAGACTGGGGTGGAGAAGGCCTGTTACAGAGAGCAGAGTTTAAAGACTGGGTTTCACAAGGATCTTACAGAGAGCATTGTTGGGTGACTGAGTTGCTGAAGGACTGTTAGAGAGAGTAGATGTAGGAGACTGGGGTGCACAGAGCAGAGTTTTAAGACTGAGGTGCAGAAGACCTGTTGCAGAGAGCAGATGTTGGAGACTGGGGTGCAGAAAGATTGTTGCAGAGAGCAGATATCTGTAACTAGGTTGCAGAAGGACTGCTATAGAGAGCAAAGGTTGGAGACTGGGATGCAGAAGGACTGTTGCAGATAGCAGATGTTGGAGAATGAGGTGCAAAAGTTTTGTTATAGAGAGCAGAGGTTGGAAACTCAGGTTCAGAAGACTATTAAAGAGTGCAAATGTTTGAAAAAGGGGTGCAAAAGGATCTTACAGTAAGCAGAATTTGGACACTGAGGTGCAGAAGGACTGTTGCAGAGACCAGAGGTTGGAGACTAGGGTGCAGTAGAATTATTACAGAGAGCAGAGTTTGGAGACTGGGGTTCTGAAAGATTGTTGCAGAGAGCAGAGGTTGAAGACTCTGGTGCAGAAGGCCTGCTACAGAGCGCAGAGTTTTAAGACTGGCGTGTAGAAGGCCTGCAAGAGAGAGGAGAGTTTGGAGACTGGGTTGCAGAAAGACTGTAATAGAGAGCAGAGTTTGGATACTGGGTTGTTGAAGGATCTTACAGAGAGCAAAGTTTGGAGACTGACGTTCAGGTGGACTGTTACAGAGAGCAGTGGTTGGAGACTTGGGTGCAGAAGGATCGTGCAGAGAACAGAGGTGTCAGACTGAGGTGCAGAAGTACTGTTACAGAGAGGAGAGGTTGAAGACTGAGGTGTAGAAGGACTGTTACAGAGAACAGAGTTTTGAGACTCAGGTGCAGAAGGACTGTTACAAAAAACAGAGGTTGAAAATTGGGGTGAAGAAGGACCGTTACAGAGACCAGAGTTTGGAGACGGTGGTATAGAAAAATTCTTACAGAAAGTAGAGGTTGGAGACTCTGGTGCAGATTGAATGTTACAAAGAGAACAGGTTGGAGACTGAGGTGCAGAATGATAGATACAGAGAGCAGAATTTGAGACTGGGGTTCAGAATGACTGATATAGAAAGGAGATTTTGGAGCCTGGGGTGCAGAAGGACTGTTCCAGAGAGCAAAGGTTTGAGACTGCGGTACAGAAGGACTGTTACAGAGAGCAGAGGTTCGATACTGGGGTTCAGATGGACTGTTACAGAGAACAGAGTTTGGAGACTGGGGTGCACACCCTCGCAGAAAGAAGAGGTTGGAGACTGCGATGGAGAAGAAATGTTTGAGAGAGCAGATTTTGTAAACTGGAGTGCAGAAAAATCTTACAGAGAGCAGAGGTTGGAGACTGTGGTGCAGAAGGATTTTTGCAGAGAGTAGAGGTTAGAGACTAGGGTCCAGAAATATCGTTGCCGAGAGCAGAGTTTGGAGACTGGGGTGCAGAAGGACTGTTTCAGAGAGCAGAGTTTGGAGACTGGGTGTAGAAGGACTGTTGCAGAGAGCAGAGGATGGAGACTGGAGTGCAGAAGGACTGTTGCAGAGAGTAGAGGTTGGAGACTGGGGTGCAGAAGGACTGTTATAAGAAGCAGAGTTTGGAAATTCGGGTGCACAAGGACCGTTACACAGAGCAGAGTTTGGAGCCTGCGGTATAATACTGTTACCCAGATAAGAGGTTGGAGAGTGGGGTGCAGAAGGACTCTTACATAGAGCACAGGTTGGAGACTGAGGTGCAGAAGAAAAGATACAGAGAACAGAGGTAGGAGACTTGGGTTTTGAAAGACTGATACAGAAAGCAGAGTTTGGAGACTGGGGTGTAGAAGGACTGTTACAAAGAGCAGAGGTTGGAGAATGCGGTACAGAAGGAATGTTACAGAGAGCAGATCTCGGAGACTGGGGAGCAGAAGACTGTTGCAGAAGACAGAGGTTTGAGACTCCAGTGGAGAAAGAATGTTACAGAGAGCAGAGTTTGGAAACTAGAGTGCAGAAGGATCTTACAAAGAGAAGAGGTTGGAGACTGTGTTGCAGAAGGACTGTTGCAGAGAGCAGACGTTGGAGACTGGGATCCAGAAGGATCATTGCAGAGAGCACAGTTTTGAGACTGGGGTGCAGAAGGACTGTTCCAGAGAGGAGATGTGGGAGACAGGGGTGCAGAAGGACTGTGGCAGAGAGCAAATTTTAGAGACTGGTGTGCAGAAGGACTTACACAGAGCAGAGGTTGGAGACTGAGGTGCAGAAGTACTGTTACAGAGAGCAGTGTTTGGAGACTGGGGTGCAGAGACTGTTACAGAGAGCAGAGTTTGGAGCCGGAGGTTCAGATGGATCTTACAGAGAGAAAAGTTTTCAGATTGGGGTACAAAAAGACTGTTGCAGAGAGCAGATTTTGGAGACTGGGGTGCAAATGAGGTTGGAGACTGGGGTGCAAAAGGCCTATCACAGAGAGCAGAGTTTGGAGACTGCGTGGCAGAAGTCATGTTACAGAGAGCAGAGTTTGGAGACTGTTGTGCAGAAGAACTGTTACAGAGTGCAGAGTTTAAAGACTGGGTTGCAGAAATATATTACAAAGAGCAGAGATGGGAGAATGGGGTGCAGAAGGACTGTTAGAGAGAGCAGAAGTAGGAGACTGTGGTGCAGAAGGGTCCTTGCAGTGAGCAGACTTTTCCGAGTGAGGTGCAAAAAGACTGTTGCAGAAAGCAGATATTGGAGACTGGGGTGAGGAAGGACTGTTGTAGAGAGCAGAGTTTGGAGACTTTGGTGAAGAAGGATCCTTGCAGAGAGCAGACGTTGGAGACCGGTTGGCAGAAGCACTGTTACCGAGAGCAGAGTTTGAAACTGGGTTGCAGAAGGATCTCACAGAGGGCAGAGGTTGCAGACAGGGGTGCAGAAGGATTGTTACAGAGAGCAGAGCTTGAAGACTGTGGTCCAGAAACACTCTTGCAGAGAGCAGACGTTGGAGACTGGGGTTCAGAAAGATCATTGGAGAAAGCAGAGTTGGAGACTGGGGTGTAGAAGGACTGTTGCAGAGAGCAGATGTCGGTGACTGGGGTGCAGACGGACTTTTGCAGAGAGCAGAGGTTGGAGAGTGGGGTTCAGAAAGACTGTTGCAGAGACCAGGGGTTGGAGAATGAGGTGCAGAAAAACTGTTACAGAGAGCAGAGGTTGGAGACTGGGGTTCAGATGGATCTTACAGAGAGAAGATTTTGGAGACTGTGGTGCAAGAGGACTGTTGCAAAGAGCAGAGGTTGGAGACTGGTGTGAAGAAGAATCCTTGCAGAGAGAAGTGTTTGGAGACTGTGGTGCAGAAGGCCTGTTACAGAGAGCAGTGGTTGGAGTCTGGGTTGCAGAAGTCCTGTTGCTGAGAGCAGAGGTTGGAGACTGTTGTGTAGAAGGACGATTACTGAGTGCAGAGTTTAAAGACTGGGTTGCAGAATGATCTTACAGAGAGAAGAGTTTGGAGACTGAGGTGCAGAAGGTTCATTGCATACAGCAGAGTTTTCCCACTGAAGTGCAGAATGACTGTTTCAGGGAGCAGATATTGGAGACTGGGGTGCAGAAGGACTGTTGCAGAGAGCAGACATTTGAGACTGGGGTTAAGAAGGATCGTTTTAGAGAGCAGAGGTTGGAGACTGGTGTGCAGAAGGATTGTTAAAGAGAGTAGAGTTTGGAGACTGGGTTTTAGAAGGATGCTACAGAGAGCAGAGGTTGGAGACTGAAGTGCAGAAGGACTGTTACAGAGAGTAGAGGTTAGAGACTGAGGTGCAGAAGGACCTTTGCATAGAACAGAGTTTGGAGACTGAGGTGCAGAAGGATAAATACAGAGAACAGTGGTTGGAGACTGCAGTTCAGACAGACTGATACGGAAAGCAGAGATTGGAGACTGGGGTGTAGAAGGACCTTTACGAAGAGCACAGGTTTGAGACTGCGATAGAGAAGGACCAGATGTTGGATACTGGGTTGCAGAAGGACTGTTGCAGAGGACAGAGTTTGGAGACTGGGGTGGAGAAGGAATGTTAAAGAGTGCAGAGTATGAAATCTGGAGTGCACAAGAATATTACAAAGAGCAGAGGTTGGAGACTGTGGTGCAGAAGGACTGTTGAAGAGAGCAGATGTTGGATACTGGGGTCCAGAAGGAGCGTTGCAGATAGCAGTGTTTGGAGACTGGGGTGCAGAAGGACTGTTGCAGAGAGCAGATGTTTTTGACTGGGGTGCAGAAAGACTATTAAAGAGAGCAGAGGTTGGAGACTGAGGTGCAGAAGGACTGTTACAGATAGCAGAGTTTGGATACTGGGGTGCAAATGGACTGTTGCAGATAGCAGATGTTGGAGATTGGGATGAAGAAGAATCATTGCAGAGAGAAGATGTTCGAGACTGGGGTGCAGAAGGCCTGTTACAGAGAGCAGAGTTTGGAGACTGGGTTGCAGAAGGATGTTAAAGAGAGCAGTGTTGGGATACTGAGGTGCAGAAGTTGGGATACTGTTACAGAGAGTAGATGTAGGAGACTGGGATGCAGAGAGCAGAGTTTTCAGACTGAGGTGCTGAAGAACTGTTGCAGAGAGCAGATGTTGGAGACTGGGGTGCAGAAGGATTGTTACAGAGAGCAGAGGTTGGAGACTGGAGTGCATAAGGATCTTTTTTATTGAATTTTTAATATTTATTTTTTAGTTCTTGGTGGACACAACATCTTAGTTGATATGTGGTGCTGAGGATCGAACCCGGACCACACGCATGCCAGGCAAGCGGGCTACTGCTTGAGCCGCATCTCCAGGCCCCCCTCACAACCTCTTATATGTAATTTTGTATAGCAATGAGGGTCTCCCTTCATTTCCATGCAATTTCCCTTTTCTCTCCCTTTCCCTCCCATCTCATGACTCTGTTAAATGTTAGTCTTTTCTTCCTGCTCTTCCTCCTTGCTCTGTTCATAGTTGCTCTCATTATATCAAAGAAGACATTTGGTATTTGTTTTTTAGGGACTGACTAGCTTTACTAAGCATAATCTGCTCTAGTGCCATCCATTTCCCTGCAAATTCTATGATTTTGTCATTTTTATTGCTGCATAGTACTCCATTGTGGATAGATGCCACATTCTTTTTATCCATTCATCTATTGAAGGGCATTTGGGTTGGTTCCACAGTCTAGCTATTGTGAATTGTGCTGCTATGAACATCGATATGGTAGCATCCCTATAGCATGCTCTTTTAAGGTCTTCAGAGAATAGTCCGAGAAGGGCAATAGCAGGGTCAAATGGTGATTCCATTCCGAGCTTTCCCAGGAATCTCCAAACTGCTTTCCAAATTGGCCGCACCAATTTGCAGTCCCACCAGCAATGTACAAGAGTACACTTTTCTCCACATCCTCGCCAGCACTTGTTGTTGTTTGACTTCATAGTGGCTGCCAATCTTACTGGAGTGAGATGGTATCTTAGGGTGGTTTTGATTTGCATTTCTCTGACTGCTAGAGATGGTGAGCATTTTTTCATGTACTTGTTGATTGATTGTATGTCCTCCTCTGAGAGGTGTCTGTTCAGATCCTTGGCCCATTTGTTGATTGGGTTATTTGTTATCTTATTGTCTAATTTTTTGAGTTCTTTGTATACTCTGGATATTAGGACTCTATCTGAAGTGTGAGGAGTAAAAATTTGTTCCCAGGATGTAGGCTCCCTATTTACCTCTCTTATTGTTTCTCTTGCTCAGAAAAAAACTTTTTAGTTTAAGTAAGTCTCATTTGTTGATTCTTGTTATTAACTCTTGTGCTATGGGTGTCCTATTAAGGAATTTGGAGCCCGGCCCCACAAGATGTAGATCGGAGCCAACTTTTTCTTCTATCAGACGCAGAGTCTCTGATTTGATATCAACCTCCTTGATCCATTTAGAGTTAACTTTTGTTCATGGCGAGAGGAAGGAATTCAGTTTCATTTTTTTGCATATGGATTTCTAGTTTTCCCAACACCATTTGTTGAAGATGCTATCCTTCCTCCATTGCATTCATTTAGCCCCTTTATCAAATATAAGATAGTTGTAACTTTGTGGATTAGTCTCTTTGTCTTCTATTCTGTACCATTGGTCTACCCGCCTGTTTTGGTACCAGTACCATGCTGTTTTTGTCACTATTGCTCTGTAATATAGTTTGAAATCTGGAATCGCTATACCGCCTGATTCACACTTCCTGCTTAAAATTGCTTTTGCTATTCTGGGTCTTTCATTTTTCCATATGAATTTCATGATTGATTTATCTATTTCTTCAAGAAATGCCATTGGGATTTTGATTGGCATTGCATTAAACCTATAGAGAACTTTTGGTAATATCGCCATTTTGATGATGTTAGTTCTGCCTATCCATGAACAGGGTATATTTTTCCATCTTCTAAGATCTTCTTCTACTTCTCTTTTTAGGGTTCTGTAGTTTTCATTGTATAAATCTTTCACCTCTTTTGTTAGGTTGATTCCCAAGTATTTTATTTTTTTGGAGGATATTGTGAATGGAGTGTTTTTCCTCATTTCCGTTTCAGAAGTTTTGTCGCTGATATACAGAAATGCCTTTGATTTATGCGTGTTGATTTTATATCCTGCCACTTTGCTGAATTTATTTATTAGTTCTAGTAGTTTCTTTGTAGACCCTTTTGGGTCTTCTAAGTATAGAATCATATCATCTGCAAATAGTGATAATTTAAGTTCTTCTTTTTCTATTTTTATGCCTTTAATTTCTTTTGTCTGTCTAATTACTCTGGCCAGTGTTTCGAGAACTATATTGAATAGAAGTGGTGATAGAGGGCATCCCTGTCTTGTGCCAGATTTTAGAGGGAATGCCTTCAACTATTGTCCATTCAGAATGATGCTAGCCTGAGGCTTAGCATAGATAGCTTTTACAATGTCCATGTGCGTTCCTGTTATCCCTAGTTTTTCAAGTGTTTTGAACATAAAGGGATGCTGTACTTTGTCGAATGCTTTCTCTGCATGTATTGAGATGATCATATGGTTCTTATCTTTAAGTCTATTGATGTGGTGAATAACATTTATTGATTTCTGTATATTGAACCAGCCTTGCATACCAGGGATGAATCCTACTTGATCATGGTGCACAATTTTTTTGATGTGTTTTTGTATTCGGTTCGCCAGAATTTTATTGAGGATTTTTGCATCTAGGTTCATTAGAGATATTGGTCTGTAGTTTTCTTTCTTTGAGTTGTCTTTGTCTGGTTTCGGAATCAGGGTGATGTTGGCCTCATAGAGTGAATTTGAAAGAGCTTCCTCTTTTTCTATTTCCTGAAATAACTTGAAAAGTATTGGTATTAATTCTTCTTTAAATATTTTGTAAAACTCCGCTGTATACCCATCCGGTCCTGGGATTTTCTTGATTGGTAGTCTTTTGATGGCTTCTTCAATTTCATCCATTGATATTGGTCTGTTCAAATTGTGTGTATCCTCCTGACTCCAGTCTGGGCAAATCATATGACTTAAGAAATTTATCGATGTCTTCACTATCTTCTATTTTATTGGAATATAGGTTTTCAAAATAATTTCTAATTGTCTTCTGTATTTCTGTAGCATCTGTTGTGATAGTGCCTTTTTCATCCCGTATATTAGTAATTTGAGTTCTCTCTCTTCTTCTCTTTGTTAGCAAGGCTAAAGGTCTGTCGATCTTATTTATTTTTTCAAAGAACCAACTTTTAGTTTTGTGAATTTTTTCAATAGTTTCTTTTGTTTCAATTTCAATAATTTCCACTCTGATTTTAATTATTTCTTGCCTTCTGCTACATTTGTTGTTGTTTTGCTCTTCCTTTTCTAGGGCTTTGAGATGAAGTGTGAGCTCATTTATTTGTTGGTTTTTTCTTTTTTTGAGGAATGACCACCAGGCGATGAATTTTTTTTTTAAAACTGGTTTCATTGTGTCCCATAGATTCCGATATGTTGTGTCTGTATTTTCATTTATCTCTAAGAATTTTTTGATTTCCTCCTTTATGTCTTCTGTAACCCATTGATCATTCAGTAATATATTGTTCATTTTCCATGTGATGTAGGATTTTTCCTTCCTTCTTTTATCATTGATTTCCAGTTTCATTCCATGATGATCAGATAAAATGCATGGTATTATTTCCACCCCTGCATAAGGATCATACAGAGAGCAGAGGTTAGAGACTAGGGTGCAGAAGCACTGTTGCCAAGAGCAGAGTCTGGAGACTGGGTTGCAGAAGGGTCTTACAAAGAGCAGAGTTAGGAGACTGAGGTGCAGAAGGATCATTGCAGAGAGCACAGATTTCAGACTGAGTTGCAGAAGGACTGTTGAAGAGAGTAGATATTGAAGACTGGGATGCAGAAGGACTGTTGCAGAGAGCAGAGGTTAAAGACTGGGGTGAAGGAGGGTCATTGCAGTGAGCAGAGTTTTCAGACTGAGGTGCAGAAGAACTGTTGCAGAAAGCAGATGTTGGAGACTGGGTACAGAAGGATTGTTGCAGAGTGCAGAGGTTTGAGACTTTGGTGAGGAAGAATCTTTGATGAGAGCAGAGTTTGGAGACTGGGTTTCAGAAGGATATTACAGAGAGTAGAGGTTGCAGACAGGGGTTTAGAAGGATTGTTACAGAGAGAAGAGGTTGAAGACTTTGGTGCAGAAGGACTGTTACAGAGAGCATAGGTTGGAGTCTGAGGTGTAGAAGGACTGTTACAGAAAGCAGAGTTTGGAGACTCATGTGCAGAAGGACTGTTACAGGAAGAAGAGTTTGGAAATTGGGGTGCAGAAGGACCATTAAAGAGAGCAGAGTTTGGAGACTGCGGAATAGGACTGTTTCGGAGAGCAGAGGTTGGAGACTGGGGTGCTGCAGGACCCTCAAATAAAGCAGAGGTTACAGACTGCGGTGGAGAAGGAATGTAAGAGAGAGCAGATTTTGAAAACTGGCGTGCAGAAAGATGTTACAGAGAAAAGAGTTTGGAGACTGTGGTTCTGAAGGACTGTTGCAGAGAGCACACGTTGGAGCCTGGGGTCCAGAAGGATCGTTGGAGAGAGCAGAGTTTGGACTGGAGTTAGAATGACTGTTGCAGAGAGCAGATGTTGGAGACTGGGGTGAAAAGGACTGTTGCAGAGGGCAGAGGTTGGAGAATGGCGTGCAGAAAGACTGTTGCAGAGAGCAGAGGTTGAAGACTGAGGTGCAGAAGGACTGTTACAGAGAGCAGAGGTTGGAGACTCAGGTGCAGAAGGACGGTTACAGAGAGCAGAGGTTGGAGACTGGGATGCAGAAGGACTGTTGCAGAGAGCAGAGGTTGTCAACGGTGGTGCAAAAAGACTGTTGCAGAGAGCAGAGGTTTGAGACTAGAGTGGAGAAGAATCGTTGTAAAGAGAAGAAATTAGAGACTTGGGTACAGAAGGTCTGTTACAGAGAGCAGAGGTTTGAGACTGGGTTGATGAAGGATCTTTCAGAGAGCAGAGATTGGAGACTGAGGTGCAGGGGGACTGTTACCGAGAGAAGTGGTTGGAGACTGTGGTGCAGAAGGGTCGTGCAGAGAGCCGAATTTTCAGACTGAGGTGCAGAAGGACTGTTACAGAGAGCATAGGTTGGAGACTAAGCTGTAGAAGGACTGTTACAGAGAGCAGAGATTGGAGACTCAGGTGCAGAAGGACTGTTACAGGAAGCAGATTTTGAAAATTCGTGTGCAGAAGGACCGTTAAGGAGAGCAGAGTTTGGAGACTGCTGTATAGGACTGTTACCGAAAGCAAAAGTTTGAGACTGGTGTGCAGAAGGACTCTTACATAGAGCACAGGTTGAGACTGAGGTGCAAAAGAACAGATACAGAGAACAGAGGTTGGAGACTTGGGTTCAGAAAGACTTATACACAAAGCAGAGTTTGGAGACTGGGGTGTAGAAGGACCATTACAAAAAGCAGAAGTTGGATACTCTGGTACAGAAGGACTGTTACAAAGAGCAGATCTCAGAGACTGGGGAGCAGAAGGACTGTTGCAGAGGACAGAGGTTAGAGACTGGGGTGAAGAAGGAATGTTACAGTGAGCAGAGTTTTCAGACTAAGGTGCAGAAGGACTGTTGCAGAGTGCAGAGTTTGGATACTGGGGTGTAGAAGAACTGTTGCAGATAGCAGAGTTTGGAGACTGGGGTGCAGAAGGACTGTTGCAGAGAGGAGATATTTTATACTGGGGTGCAGAAGGACCGTTGCAGAGAGCAGTGGTTGGAGACTGAGTTGCAGAAGGACTCTTAGAGGAGAGCAGAAGTTTGAGACTGGGGTGCAGAAGGACTGATACAGAAATCAGAGATTGGTGTCTGCAGTGCAGAAGGACTATTGCAGAGAGCAGAGATTGGAGACTGAGGTGCAGAATTTCTTTTACATAGAGAAGCGGTTGGAGACTGTGTTGCAGAAGGATAGTTGTAAAAATCAGAGCTTGGAGACATGGGTGCAGAAGGATCTTACAGACAGCAGAAGTTGGAGACTTAGGTGCAGAAGTACTGTTGCAGAGATCCGAGGTTGGAGACTGGGGTGCAGTAGGATCATTGCAGAGAGCAGTGGTTGAAGACTAGGGTGCAGAAATATCGTTGCAAAGAGCAGAGTTTGGAGACTGCCATGCAGAAGGCCTGTTACAGAGAGGAGAGGTTGGAGAGTGGGGGTGCAGTAGGACTGTTATAGAGAGCAGTGTTAGAAGACTGGGTTGCTGAAGGATCTTACAAAGAGCAGAGTTTGGTTACTGAGGTGTAGGTGGACTCTTACAGAGAGCAGTGGTTGAAGACTGGGTGTAGAAGGATCATGCAGAGAGCAGAGGTTTCAGACTGAGGTACAGAAAGACTGTTATAGGGAGTAGAGGTTTCAGACTGAGGTGAAGAAGGACTGTTACAGAGAGCAGAGTCTGGAGACGGAGCTGCAGAAGGACTGTTACAGAGAGCTGAGGTTGGAGACTTTTGTGCAGCAGGACTGTTACAGAGTGCAGAGTTTAAAGACTGGGTTGCAGAAAGATCTGAAAAGAGCAGAGTTGGGAGACAGAGGTGCAGAAGGACTGTTAAGGAGAGCAGAGGTATAAGACTGGGGTGCAGAAAGGTCGTGGCAGAGAGCATAGTTTTCAGACTGGTGCAGAAGAAGTATTGAAGAGAGCAGATGTTGGAGACTGAGGTGCAGAAGGATTGTTACAGAGAGGAGAGTTGGAGACTGAAGTGCATAAGGATCTTACAGAGAGCAGAGGTTGGAGACAAGGATGCAGAAGGACTTTTGCCGAGAGCAGAGGTTTGAAACTTTTGTGGAAAAGAATCATTGCAGAGAGAAGAGGTTGGAGACTGGGTTTCAGAAGGCCTGTTACAGAGAGCAGAGGTTTGAGACTGGGTTGCATAATTCCTCTTACAGAGAGCCGAGGTTGGAAACTGTTGTTCAGAAAGACTGTTACAGAGAGCAGAGTTTGGAGACTGGGATGCAGAAGGGTCTTACAGAGAGCAGAGGTAGGATACTGAGGTGCAGAATGATCCTTGCAGAGAGGAGAGTTTTCAGACTGAGTTTCAGAAGGACTTTTGCAGAGAGTAAATGTTGGAGACTAGGGTTCAGAAGAACTGTTGCAGAGCAGAGTTTGGAGACTGAGGGTGCAGAAGGACTCTTAGAGTGAGCAGAAGTTGGAGACTTGGGTGCAGAAGGACTGATACAGAAATCAGAGATTGGAGTCTGCAGTGCAGAAGGACTGTTGCAGTGAACAGAGATTGGAGACTGAGGTGCAGAATTTCTTTTACATAGAGAAGCGGTTGGAGACTGGGGTGCAGATGAATAGTTGCAAGGAGCAGAGCTTGGAGACACGGGTGCAGAAGGATCTTACTGAGAGCAGAAGTTGGAGACTTAGGTGCAGAAGTACTGTTGCAGAGATCAGAGGTTGAAGAGTGGGGGGCAGTAGGATCATTGCAGAGAGCAGTGGTTGAAGACTGGGGTGAAGAAATATAGTTACAGAGAGCAGAGTTTGGAGACTGCCGTGCAGAAGGCCTATTACAGAGAGGAGCGGTTGGAGAGTGGGGTGCAGAAGGACTGTTATAGAGAGCAGTGTTAGAAGACTGGGTTGCTGAAGGATCTTACAAAGAGCAGAGTTTGGTTACTGAGGTGTAGGTGGACTCTTACATGGAGCAGTGGTGAAGACTGGGTGTAGAAGGATCATGCAGAGAGCAGAGGTTTCAGACTGAGGTACAGAAAGAATGTTATAGAGAGTAGAGGTTTCAGACTGAGGTGAAGAAGGACTGTTACAGAGAGCAGTGTTTGGAGACTGAGGTGCAGAAGGACTGTTACAGAGAGCTGAGGTTGGAGACTTTTGTGCAGCAGGACTGTTACAGAGTGCAGAGTTTAAAGACTGGGTTGCAGAAGGATCTGAAAAGAGCAGAGTTGGGAGACAGAGGTGCAGAAGGACTGTTAAAGAGAGCAGTGGTAGGAGACTGGGGTGGAGAAAGGTCGTTTCAGAGAACATAGTTTTCAGACTGCAGTGCAGAAGAACTATTTCAGAGAGCATATGTTGGAGACTGGGTTGCAAAAGGATTGTTACAGATAAGAGAGGTTGGAGAGTGGAGTGCATAAGGATTTTACAGAGCAGAGGTTGGATACAAGGATGCAGAAGGACTTTTGCCAGGAGCAGAGGTTTGAGACTGTTGTGAAGAAGAATCAATGCAGAGAGAAGAGGTTGGAGACTGGGTTTCAGAAGGCCTGTTACAGAGAGCAGAGGTTTGAGACTGAGTTGCATAATTTCTCTTACTGAGAGCCGAGGTTGGAAACTGTTGTTCAGAAGGACTGTTACAGAGAGAAGAATTTGGAGACTGGGATGCAGAAGGGTCTTACAGAGAGCAGAGGTAGGAGACTGTGGTGCAGAATGATCGTTGCAGACAGCATAGGTTGGAGACTTTGGTGAAGAAGGATCATTGCAGAGAGCAGAGGTTCGAGACTTGTGTGCAGAAGCACTGTTATAGAAAGCACAGTGTGGAGACTGGGTTGCAGAAGAATCTTAATGAGAGTAGAGGTTGCAGACTGAGGTGCAGAAGGACTGTTACAGAGAGTAGAGGTTGGAGAATGATTTGCAGAAGGACACTTGCAGAGAAAAGAGTTTTGAGATTGAGGTGCAGAAGAATTGTTACAGATCAGAGGTTGCTGACTCTGGTGCAGAAGGAGTCTGCAGAGAGTAGACGTTGGAGACTGGGGTCCAGAAGGATCGTTGCAAGAAGCAGATTTTGGAAACTGGAGTGTAGAAGTACTGTTGCAAAGAGCAGATGTTGGAGACTGGGGTGCAGAAGGACTGTTGCAGAGAGCAGAGTTTAAAGAATGTGGTGCAGAAGGACTGTTGAAGAGAGCAGAGGTTGGAGACTGAGGTTCAGAAGGACTGTTACAGAGAGGAGAGGTTGGAGACTGGGGTGCAGAAAGACTGTTACAGAGATCACAGGTTGGAGAATGGGGTTCAGATGGATCTTACAGAGCACAGAGGTTGAAGACTGTGGTGCAAAAGGACTGTTGCAGAGAGCAGAGTTTGGAGACTGGTATGGAGAAGAATTGTTGCAGAGAGAAGATTTTGAAGACTCAGGTGCAGAATGCCTGTTACAGAAAGCAGATTTTTGAGACTGGGTTGCAGAAGTCCTGTTACAGAGAGCAGCATTTGGAGACTGTTGTGCAGAAGGACGGTTACATAGTGCAGAGTTTAAAGACTGGGTTGCAGAAGTATTTTACAGAGAGCAGAGTTTAAAGAATGAGGTGCAGAAGGACTGTTACAGGCAGCAGAGGTCAGAGACTGAGGTGCAGAAAGTTCGTTGAAGACAGTAGAGATTTCAGAATGAGGTGCAGAAGGACTGTTGCAGAGAGCAGTTTTTGGATACTGGGGTGCAGAAAGACTGTTACAGAGAGCAGAGGTTAGAGACTAGGATTAAGAAGCATGGTTGCAGAGATCAGAGGTTGGAGACTGGTGTGCAGAAGGACTGTTAAAGAGAGCAGAGTTTGGAGACTGGGTTTTAGAAGGATCCTACAGAGAGCAGAGGTTGGAGAGTGAAGTGAAGAATGACTGTTATAGAGAGTAGAGGTTGGAGACTGGGGTGCAGAAGGACTGTTGCAGAGAGTTTATGATGGAGACTGTGGTCCAGAAGGCCTGTTGCAGAGAGCAGAACTTGGAGACTGGGCTGTGGAAGGACTGTTTTAGAGAGCAGAGGTTGGAGACTGGGGTGCAGAAGGACTTTTGCAGAGAGCAGAGTTTGGAGACTGAGGTGCGGAAGTCCTGTTTCAGAGAGCAGAGGTTGGAGACTTGGATGCAGACTTCAACACACCTCTCTCACCACTGGACAGATCTTCCAAACAAAAGTTGAATAAGGAAACTATAGAACTCAATAACACAATTAACAAACTTAGACTTAATTGACATATATAGAATATACCACCCAACATCAAGCAGCTACACTTTTTTCTCAGCAGCACATGGATCCTTCTCAAAAATAGATCATATATTATGTCACAGGGCAACTCTTAGACAATATAAAGGAGCGGAGATAATACCATGCATCTTATCTGATCATAATGGAATGAAACTAAAAATCAACCACAAAAGAAGCAAGGAAAAATCATGCATCACTTGGAGAATGAACAATAGGTTACTGAATGATCAATGGGTTTTAGAAGACATCAAGGAGGAAATTAAAAAATTCTTAGAGTTTAATGAAAACACAGACACAACATATCGGAATCTATGGGACACATTGAAAGCAGTTCTAAGAGGAAAATTCATTGCTTGGAGTTCATTCCTTAAAAAAAGAAAAAACCAACAAATAAATGATCTCATACTTCATCTCAAAATTCTAGAAAAAGAAGAGCAAAACAACAGCAGAAGAAGTAGAAGGCAAGAAATAATTAAAATCAGAGCTGAAATTAATGACATCGAAACAAAAGAAACAATTGAAAAAATTGACAAAACGAAAAGTTGGTTCTTCGAAAAGATAAATAAAATTGACAGACCCTTAGCCATGCTAGCGAAGAGAAGAAGAGAGAGAACTCAAATTACTAGCATAAGGGATGAAAAAGGCAAGATCACGACAGACACTTCAGAAATACAGAAGATAATCAGAAATTATTTTGAATCCTTATACTCCAATAAAATAGAAGATAGTGAAGGCATCGATAAATTTCTCAAGTCATATAATCTGCCCAGATTGAGTCAGGAGGATATAGACAACCTAAACAGACCAATATCAATTGAGGAAATAGAAGAAACCATCAAAAGATTACCATCTAAGAAAAGCCCAGGACCGGATGGGTTTACAGCAGAGTTTTACAAAACCTTTAAAGAGGAACTAATACCAATACTTTTCAAGCTATTTCAGGAAATAGAAAAAGAGGGAGAACTTCCAAATTCATTCTACGAGGCCAACATCACCCTGATTCCGAAACCAGACAAAGACACTTCAAAGAAAGAAAACTACAGACCAATATCTCTAATGAACCTAGATGCAAAAATCCTCAATAAAATTCTGGCAAATCGGATACAAAAACATATCAAAAAAATTGTACACCATGATCAAGTAGGATTCATCCCTGGTATGCAAGGTTGGTTCAATATACGGAAATCAATAAATGTTATTCACCACATCAATAGACTTAAAAATAAGAACCATATGATCATCTCGATAGATGCAGAAAAAGCATTCGACAAAGTACAGCATCCCTTTATGTTCAAAACTCTCGAAAAACTAGGGATAACAGGAACATACCTCAACATTGTAAAAGCAATTTATGCTAAGCCTCAGGCTAGCATCATTCTGAATGGAGAAAAATTGAAGGCATTCCCTCTAAAATCTGGAACAAGACAGGGATGCCCTCTCTCACCACTCCTGTTCAACATAGTTCTCGAAACACTGGCCAGAGCAATTAGACAGACGAAAGAAATTAAAGGCATAAAAATAGGAAAAGAAGAACTTAAGTTATCACTATTTGCAGATGACATGATTCTATACCTAGCAGACCCAATATGGTCTACAAAGAAACTGTTAGAGCTAATAAATGAATTCAGCAAAGTGGCAGGTTATAAAATCAACACGCATAAATCAAAGGCATTCCTGTATATCAGCGACAAATCCTCTGAAATGGACACGAGGACAACCACCCCGTTCACAATATCCTCAAAAAGAATAAAATACTTGGGAATCAACCTAACAAAAGAGGTGAAAGACTTATACAATGAAAACTACAGAACCCTAAAGAGAGAAATTGAAGAAGACCTTAGAAGATGGAAAAATATACCCTGTTCATGGATAGGCAGAACTAACATCATCAAAATGGCGATATTACCAAAAGTTCTCTATAGGTTTAATGCAATGCCAATCAAAATCCCAACGGCATTTCTTGTAGAAATGGAGAAAGCAATCATGAAATTCATATGGAAGAATAAAAGACCCAGAATAGCAAAAACAATACTAAGCAGGAAGTGTGAATCAGGTGGTATAGCGATTCCAGATTTCAAACTATACTACAGAGCAATAGTAACAAAAACAGCATGGTACTGCTACCAAAACAGGCGGGTGGACCAATGGTACAGAATAGAGGACACAGAAACCAACCCACAAAACTACAACTTTCTTATATTTGATAAAGGGGCTAAAAGCATGCAATGGAGGAAGGATAGCATCTTCAACAAATGGTGCTGGGAAAATTGGAAATCCATATGCAACAAAATGAAATTGAATCCCTTTCTCTCGCCATGCACAAAAGTTAACTCAAAATGGATCAAGGAGCTTGATATCAAATCAGAGACACGGCATCTGATAGAAGAGAAAGTTGGCTACGACCTACATGCTGTGGGGTCGGGCTCCAAATTCCTCAATAGGACACCCATAGCACAAGAGTTAACATCTAGAATCAACAAATGGGACTTACTCAAACTAAAAAGTTTTTTCTCAGCAAAAGAAACAATAAGAGAGGTAAATAGGGAGCCTACATCATGGGAACAAATCTTTACTCCTCACACTTCAGATAGAGCCCTAATATCCAGAGTATATAAATAACTCAGAAAATTAGACAATAAGATAACAAATAATCCCATCAACAAATGGGCGAAGGACTTGAACAGACACTTCTCAGAGGAGGACATACAATCAATCAACAAGTACATGAAAAAATGCTCACCATCTCTAGCAGTCAGAGAAATGCAAATCAAAACCACCCTAAGATACCATCTCACTCCAGTAAGATTGGCAGCCATTACGAAGTCAAACAACAATAAGTGCTGGCGAGGATGTGGGGAAAAGGGTACACTTGTACATTGTTGGTGGGACTGCAAATTGGTGCAGCCAATTTGGAAAGCAGTATGGAGATTTCTGGGAAAGCTGGGAATGGAACCACCATTTGACCCAGCTATCCCCCTTCTGGGTCTATTCCCTAAAGACCTAAAAAGAGCATGCTACAGGGACACTGCTACATCGATGTTCATAGCAGCACAATTCACAATAGGAAGACTGTGGAACCAACCTAGATGCCCTTCAATAGACGAATGGATAAAAAAAAATGTGGCATTTATACACAATGGAGTATTACTCTGCATTAAGAAATGACAAAATCATAGAATTTGGAGGGAAATGGATGGCATTAGAGCAGATTATGCTAAGCGAAGCTAGCCAAGCCCTAAAAAACAAATGCCAAATGTCTTTTTTGATATAAGGAGAGTAATTAAGAACAGACTAGGGAAGAAGAGCACAAGAAGAAGACCATCATTAAACAGGGTTGAGAGGTGGGAGGGAAAGGGAGAGAGATGGGAAATAGCATGGAAATGGAACGAGACCCTTAGGTTTATACAAAATTACATACAAGAGGAAGTGAGGGGAAAGGGAAAAATAATACTCTGAAAAAAACTTTTGCTTTATTATTGCCTAAGGAGACAAATAAGTTGTCAAAAATAGCATTATCTGCTTGCTGTGGGTGAGTGTGGTGTGTATCTCTGGGCAGCACTGTTAAATCAGCTCTCCTGCTCTTTACCTAACTTTTTCAAAATGAACAATAAAAGTTTTCTTTAATTAGCTAAAAAAAAAAAAAAAGAAAGATCAAACAGAGGGCAGATGTTGGAGACTGAGGTGCAGAAGGACTCTTACAGAGAGCAGAGTTTGGAACTGGGGTGCAGAAGGACTGATACAGAAAGCAGCGATTGGAGTCAGAGGTGCATAAAGACTGTTACAGAGAGCAGAGGTTGGATACTGCAGTACAGGAGGACTGTTACAGAGAGCAGTGGTTGAAGACTAGGGTGCAGAAGTACTGTAGCAGAGAGCAGATGTTGGTAACTACGGTGCAGAAGGACTCTTTTTTTTTTTAAGCAGAACTCAACATTTATTTTGAATTTAGTCTCTGAGTACACTAGTATAGCCATAACATGAGTCATTAAATTTAAATATTGCATAATATCAACCCAGTCAAAAAGCAAACTAGAAATAACATTAAAAGTAAACTTTCAAGACCTATAGCCAACTGTATCTGAAAAATAAAAGACTGCAGTCAAGAGAATTTAAGTGGAAATAATTACAGATGAGACTTGAAAACAATAGTGTAATTTTTTTTCAATTAAAAAAATATTTGAAAAAAATGGAAACAGGGAGAAATAAGTTCCTAAAGGAAACCAAAGAATTGGAGATCAAAAGTTATGAAAACTTTGAAATTACGAATCATTATATAAGGAAGTAAAATATCTCTAATATTAGAGGCATTAATTTGGTGCTTTTTATATAATGCAGAATAATTTTTTCTGAATTTCTCTAGGGTATCTCTTAATTTCACTCCTCAGACTCATTTTTTGATATAAAATTATTGTTTACAGAAGTCTGGAAACATAGTAACAATTCATCATAATGTGGTAAATATTATCTATAAGCTTGCGTTTGTATGTTTGGAATTTCTTTTTAAGAGTGAGAGAATAAATGAAAGGAGTACTTGTCTTCGGAAAGTTGGTAACCTTTCCTAGATCAAAGGTTAGAGAGTGCAGTCTGGATTCACATATATCATGTGGGATCTTGAACAAACACGATTCGTTTTTGTCATTCACTTTCTTTTAAATATTTACTAGAGGATTGCAGAATGACTCTTGCGGAGAGCAGAGATGGAGACTTGGTGCAGAAGGACTGTTAAAGAGAGCAGAGGTTGGAGGACAGGGTTGCAGAAAGATCTTACTGAGAGCAGAATTTGGAGACTGAGGTGCAGAAGGACTGTTGCAGAGATCAGAGTTTGGTGTCTGGGGTGCAGTAGGATCATTGCAGAGAGCAATTTGGAGACTGGGGTGCAGAAGGATCATTGCAGAGAGCACAAAATAAAGAGTGGGGTGCAGAAGTCCTGCTATAGAGAGCAGTTTCTAGACTGGACTGCAGAAGGCCTGTTACAGAGAGGAGAGGTTGGAGACTGGGGTGCAGAAAAACTGTTACAGAGAGCAGAGTTTGGAGACTGGTTTGCTGAAGGAACTTACAGAGAGCACATGTTGGAGAGTGAGGTGCAGGTGGGACTGTTACAGAGAGCAGTGGTTGGCGACTGGGGTGCAGAAGAATCGTGGAGAGCAGAGGTTTCAGACTGAGAGTACAGGTGGACTTTTACAGAGAGGCAGTGATTGGAGACTGGGGTGTAAGAATGACTGTTACAGCGAGCAGAGTTTTGAGACTCAGGT
>NW_027523867.1:0-110619 GCF_052094955.1 Ictidomys tridecemlineatus | reverse complement strand
TGCAGAAAAACAGTTGAAGAGAGCAGAGTTGGAGTCTGGGGTGCAGAAGGATACTTGATGAGAGCAGAAGATGGAGACTGAGTTGCAGAAGAATTTTTGAAGAGAGCAGAGGTGGAGACTGGGCTGCAGAAGGATCTTTACAGAGAGAAGAACTGGGAGACTGCGGTGCAGAAGGACTGTTACAGAGAGCACAGGTTGGAGACTGGGGTGGAGAAGGAATGTTCAGAAAGAAAAGGTTGGAGACTGGAGTGCAGAAGCACTGTTTCAGAGAGAAGAGGTTGGAGACTGAGATGCAGAAGGATTGTAACAAAGAGCAGACTTTGGAAAATGGGGTGAACAATTATGATACAGATAGCAGAGTTGTTAGACTGGGGTGCAGAAGGACCATTACAGAGAGCAGAGGTTGCAGACTGGCTTGCAGAAGGACTGTTTCAGAGAGCAGAGTTTGGAGACTGGGGTTCATAAGGCCTGCTACAAAAAGCAGAGGTTGAAGACTGGGATGCAGAAGGACTGTTATAGAGAGCAGAGTTTTGAGGCTGAGTTGCAACAGGACTGTTACAGAGAGAAGAGTTTGGTGACTGAGGTGCAGAAGGAATTTTACAGAAAGCAGAGGTTGGAATTTGGGGTACAGAGGGATGGTTTCAGAGAGCAGAGTTTGGCGACGGCGGTATAGAAAGACTGTAACAGCGAGCAGAGGTTTGAGAATACGGTGCAGAAGGACTGTTAAAAAGAGCAGAGGTTGGAGACTGGGGTGCAAAAGGATTGTTACAGAGAGCAGAGGTTAGAGAGTTGAGTGCAGATGGACAGTTGCATAGAGTAGAGGTTTGAGATTGGGGTGCATAAGGACTGTTGAAGAGAGCACAGGTTGGATACTGGGGTGCAGAAGGACTTATACAGAAAGCAGAGGTTGGAGACTGGTGTGCAGAAGGAATGTTGAAAAGAGCAGAGGTTGGAGACTGGGGTGCAGAAGGACTGTTGATAAGAGCAGAGTTTGGAGACCGGGGTGGAGAAGGAATGTTGTAGAGAGCAGATGTAGGAGACTGGGGTGCAGAAGGACTGTTGCAGAGAGCAGTGTTTGGAGACTGGGGTGCCGTAGGACTATTGCAGAGAGCAGAGGTTGCAGACTGAGGTGAAGAAGGACTGTTAAGAGAGCAGAGTTTGAGACTGTGGTGCAGAAGGAGTGATACAGAAAGCAGAGGTTGGAAACTGGGGTGCAGAAGGACCCTTAAAGAAAACAGAGTTTGGAGACTGTGAAACAGAAGGACTGTTACAGAGAGCAGAGTTTGGAGACTGGGGAGCAGAAGGAGTGTTGCAGAGTACAGAGGTTGGGGACTGGGGTGCAGCAGGACCGTTGCAGAAAGCAGAGGTTGGAGACTGGCGTGGAGAAGGAATATTACAGAGAGAAGAGTTTGGAAACTAGGGTCAGAAAAATATTTCAGAGAGCAGAGGTTAAAGACTGGGGTGCAGAAGGATCGTTGAAGAGAGCAGAGTTTGGACACTGGGGTTCAGAAGGACTGTTGCAGAGAGCAGATTTTGGAGACTGAAGTGCAGAAGAACTGTTTAGAGAGAAGATGTTGGAGATTGGGGTGCAGAAGGACTCTCAAAGAGAGCAGAAGTTTAAGACTGAGGTTGAGAAGGACTGTTACACAGAACAGATTTTGGAGACTGGGGTGCAGAAGGACTGTTACAGAGAGAAGAGTTTGAAGACTGCAGTACAGAAGGTCCTTTACAGAGAGTAGAGGGTGGCGACTTGTGTGCAGAATGAGTGTTGCAAAGAACAGAGTTTGAAGACTGAGGTGCAGAAGGACTGTTACAAAGAGCAGAGTTTTTAGACAAGGTTGCAGAAGAATCTTACAGTGAGCAGAGATTGTAGACCGAGGTGCAGCAGGACTGTTACAGAGAGCAGATGTTGGAGACGGGTGCAGAAGGATTGTTATAGCGAACAGACTTTTGAGACTGGGGTGCAGAAGGCCTGTTACAGAGAGGAAAGTTTGGAGAAGGCGTGCAGAAGGACTGTTACAGAGGGCAGAGTTTGGAGTCTGAGTTGCAGAAGGTACTTGGAGAGTGAGGTGCAGAGGGACTGTTACAGAGAGTAGATGTTGGAGACTGAGGCACAGAAATATTGTTACAGAGAGCAGAGTTTGGAGAATGGGGTGCAGAAGGACTGTTTCAGATACCAGAGGTTGGAGACTAGGGTGTAAAAGGACTTTTGAAGAAACCAGAAGTTGGAATCTGGGATGCTGAAGGACTATTGCAGAGAGCAGATGTAGTAGACTGAGATTCAGAAAGACTGTTACAAAGAGAAGAGGTTTGCAACTGGGGTGCAGAAGGACGGATACAGAGAGCAGAGTTTCGAGACTGGGGTGCAGAAGGCCTGTTATAGAGAGCAGAGGTTGGAGACTGGGGTGCAGAAGGGCTGTTAGAGAGAGCAGAGTTTGGAGACTGGGTTGCAGAAGGATCTTACGTAGAGCAGAGTATGGAGACTGAGGTGCAGAAAGACTGTTACTGAGAGCAGAGTTTGGAGACTGGGGTGCAGAAAAATCGATGGAGACAGCAGAGTTTCCAAACTGAGGTGCAGAAGGACTGTTGCAGAGATCAGATGTTGAAAACTTGGGTGCAGAAGGACTGTTCAAGAGAGCAGATGCTGGAGACTGGGATGCAGAAGGATCATTGCAGAGAGCAGAGGTTGGACACTGGGGTGCAGAAGGACTGTTACACAGAGCAGAGGTTTTAGACTGAGGTGAAGAAGGACTGTTACAGAGAGCAAATATGCGATAAAGGTGTGCAGAACTGATACAGAGCAGATGTTGGAGACTGAGGTACAGAAAAACTGTTACAGAGAGCAGAGGTTGGAGACTCGGGTTCAGAAGGATAATGGCAGAGAGCAGAGTTTTCAGACTGAGGTACAGAAGAACTGTTGCAGAGAGCAGATGTTTGAGATTGGGGTGCAAAGGGCTGTTGTAGCTAGCAGAGGTTGGAGACTGGGGTGCAGAGGGTTCGTTGCAGAGAGCAGAGTTTAGAGACTGGCGTGCGGAAGGAGTGATACATAGAGCAGAGTTTGGAAACTGGGGTGCAGAATTTTTTTTACAGAGAGCAGAGTGTGGAGGCTGGGTTGCAGAAGGATCTTACATAAAGCAGAGGTTGGAGTCTGAGGTGTAGAAGCAATGTAACAGAGAGTAGAGGTTGGAGACTCAGGTGCAGAAGGACCATTGCAGAGAGGAGAGGTTGTAGACGGAGGTGCAGAATGCGTGTTAGAGAGAGAAGAGGTTGGAGACTGGGGTCTAGAAGGACTGTAGCAGAGATCAAAGGTTGGAGACTAAGGTGCAGAGAGACAGATACACAGAGCACAGGTTGGAGACTGGGGTGCAGAAGGACTGATACAGAAAGCAGAGGTTGGAGACTCGGGTGTAGAACTACCCGTACAGAGAGAAGATGATGGAGAATGCAGTACAGAAAGACTGAAATAGAGAGCAGAGGTTGGAGACTGAGGTGTAAAAGGACTGTTGCAGAGAGCAGAGGTTGCAGACTGACTTGCAGAAGGACTGTTACAGAGGGAAGTGTTTTGAGACTGTGGTGCAAAACTACAGATACAGGAAGCAGAGGTTGGATACTGGGGTGCATAAGGACCCTTACGGAGAACAGCAGTTGGAGACTGCGGTAGAGAAGGACGGTTACAGAGAGCAGAGGTTGAAGACTGGGGTGCAAAAGAACTGATGTAGAGACCACAGTATGAGACTGGGGTGCTGAAGGATCATTGGGGCGAGCAGAGTATGGAGACTGGGGTGTAGAAGGACTGTTTCAGAGAGCAGAGTTTGGAGACTGGGGTGTAGAAGGACTATTTCAGAGAGCATATGTTAGAGACTTGGGTGCAGAAGGACTGTTGCATAGAGCAGAGTTTGGAGACTGAGGTACAGAAGGACTGTGAAAGAGAGCAGAGGTTGAAGACTGGGGTGCAGAAGGATTATTGCAGAGAGCAGATTTTTCAGACTGAGGTACAGAAGAACTGTTGCAGAGAGCAGATTTTGGAGACTGGGGTTCAGAAAGACTGTTGCAAGGAGCAGATGTTTGAGACTAGGGTGCAGAAGAATCATTGCAAAGAGCAGAGGTTGGAGACTGGGGTGCAGAAGGATCGTTGGTCCAAGCAGAATATGGAGACAGGGGTGTAGAAGGACTGCTGGAGAGAACAGAGGTTGGAGTCTGAGGTGCAGAAGGACCATGTCATAAAGCAGAGTTTGGAGACTGTTTTTCAGATGGATCCTACAGTGAGCAGAGTTTGGACACTGAGGTTCAGAAGGACTGTTGCAGGAAGCAGAGGTTGGAGATTGGGGCGCAGAAGTATTTTGCAGAGAACAGAGATTGGATTCTGAGGTGAAGAAGGACTTTTACAGAGAGCAGAGGTTGGAGACTGGTGTGCAGAATGACTGACGCATAAAGCAGAGGTTGGAGACTCTGGTGTAGAAAGACTGTTACAGAGAGCAGAGGTTGGAAACTGCATTACAGAAGGACTGTTACAGAGAGCAGAGGTTTAAGACTGGGGTGCAGAGGGATTGTTGCAGAGAGCAGAAGTTGCAGAGTGAGGTGTAGAAAGAGTGTTACAGAGAGCAGAGTTTGGAGACTCTGGTGCAGAAGGACTGATACAGAAAGCAGAGTTTGAAGACTCGGGTTAGAAAGACTGTTGCAGGGAGCAGAGTTTGGAGACTGGGTTGGAGAAAAACTGTTGCAGACAGCAGATATTGGAGACTTAAGTGCAGAAGGAATGTTGCAGAGAGCAGAATTTAGGGACTGGGGTGCATATGGACTATTGCAGAGAGCAGAGGTTGCAGACTGAGGTGCAGAATGCCTGATACAGATAGCAGAGTTTCGAGAATGTGGTGCAAAAGGACTGATACAGAAAACAGAGGTTGGAGAATGTGGTGCAGAAGGACCCTTACAGAGAACAGAGTTTGGAGACTGAAGAACAGAAGGACTGTTACAGAGAGCAGAGGTTGGAGTCTGGGGTGCAGAATGAATGATACATAACGCAGAGTTTGGTGACTCGGGTGCAGACGGACCATTACAGAGAGCAAAGTTTAGAGACTGGGTTGGAGAAGGACCCTTACAGAGAACAGAGGTTGAAGACTGCGGTACAGAAGAACTGTTGTTGAGAACAAGGTTGGAGACTCGGGTGCAGAGGAACCATTTCAGAGAGCAGTGCTTAAAGACTGCAGTACAGAAGGACTGTTACAAAGAGTAGAGGTTGGAGACTGGGGTGGAGAAGAACTGTTGCAGAGAGCAGAGATTGCAGAGTGACTTGCAGAAAGACTGTTACAGAGAGCAGAGTTTGGATACTGTGGTGCAGAAGGACTGATACAGAAAGCAGAGGTTGGAGACTGCTGTACAGAAGAAGTGTTTTGAAAACAAGGTTGGAGACTGGGGTGCAGAGGAACCATTGCAGAGAGCAGCCGTTGGAGACTGGGATACAGAATGATCTTACAGAGAGCAGAATTTTGAGACTGGGTTGCAGAAAGACTGTTGCAGAATAGAAGTTGGAGACTGGGGTGCAGAAGGATCATTGAAGAGAACAGATTATTGAGACTGGGGTATAGAAAGACTGTTCCAGAGAGCAGAGGTTGGAGACTGGGGTGCAGAAGGACTGTTGCAGAGAGAAGTTGTTGAAGACTGAGGTGCAGAAGGACTCTTTCAGAGAGCAGAGTTTGGAGACTGGGGTGCAGAAGGACTGATACAGAGAGCAGAGGTTGGAGACTGAGGTGCAGAAGAAAAGCTACAGAGAGCAGAGCTTGGAGACTGGGGTGCAGAAAGACTGATACCGAAAGCACAGGAGGGAGACTGGGGTCAAAAAGGACTGTTACAGAGAGCAGAGTTACGAGACTGCAGTAAAGAAGGACTGTTACACAGAGCAGATGTTGAAGACTGTGGTACAGAAGGGCTGTTGCAGAGAACAGAAGTTGGAAACTGGGGTGCATAAGGACCGTTGCAGAGAGCAGAGGTTGGACACTGATGTGCAGAAGAATTGATACCGAGAGTAGAGTTTGGAGACTTGGGTGCAGAAGGATTTTTCACAGAGCTTAGGTTGGCGACTGGGATACAGAAGCACTGTTGAAGAGAGCAGAGTGCGGAGACTTGGGTGCAGAAGGATCGTTGCAGAGAGAAGAGGTTAAAGTCTGTGCTTTAGAAGGATCGTTGCAGAGAGCAGAGGTTGGAGACTGAGGTGCAGAAGGACTGTTACAGAGAGCAGATTTCGGAGTCTGGGGTGAAAGACTGATACAGAAATCAGATGTTGGAGCCTGGGGTGCAGAATGATTGTTGCAGACAGCAGAGATTGGAGACTGGGTTGCAGAAGGACTGTTGCAGAGAGCGGAATTTGGAGACTTTGGTGCAGAAGAAATGTTACAGAGAGCAGAGGTTGAAGACTGGGATGCAGAAGGACCATTACAGAGAACAGAGGTTGAAGACTGTGGTACAGAAGAACTGTTTTGGAGAACAGAGTTTGGAGACTGGGGTGCAGAAGGACCGTTGCACATTGCAGAGGTTGGAGATTTGGGTGTAGAAGGCCTGTTAAAGAAAGAAAAGGTTTGAGACTGGGGTGCACAAGGACTGTTACAGTGAGCAGAGTTTGGAGACTGGGTAGTAGAAGGATCTTACAGAGAGCAGAGTTTTGAGACTGACGTTCAGAAGGAGTGTTACATAGAACAGAGTTTGGAGACTGGGGTGCGGAAGGATCGTTGCAGAGAGCAGAGTATTCAGACTGAGGTGCAGAAGGACTATTGCAGACAGCTGATGTTCGAGACTGGGGTGTAGAAAGACTGTTGCAGAGAGAAGAGGTTGGAGACTTGGGTGCAGAATGATCATTCCAGAGAGCAGAGATTGTAGACTGGTCTGCAGAACGCCTTTTACAGATTGCAGAATTTGGAGAAGGGGTGCAGTAGGACTGTTACAGAGAGCAGAGTTTGGGGATTGGGTTGCAGAAGGATCTAACAGACAGCAGAGGTTGGAGACTGAGGTGCAGAAGGACTGTTACAGAGAGTAGAGTTTGGAGACTGAGGTGCAGAAAGGCCAATGCAGAGAGCAGAGTGTGGAGACAGAGGTACAGAAGGACTGTTGAAGAGCAGAGGTTGTAGATTGGGGTGCAGAAGGACTGTTGCAGAGAGCAGAATTTTAAGACTGAGTTTCATAAGGACTGTTACAGAGAGCAGAGGTTGGAGACTGAAGTACAGAAGGACTGTTACACGGAGCAGAGGTTGGAGAGTGGGGTGCAGAATGACAGTTACAAAGAGCACAGTTTTGAGACTGAAGTACAGAAGAAATGTTGCAGAGGGCAGAGGTTGGAGACTGGGGTGCAGAAGGTTTCTTGCAGATAGCAGATTTTAGAGACTGGGGTGCAGAAGGACTTCTACCGAGAACTGAGGTTTGATACTGCGGTACAGGAGGACTGTTACAGGAATCAGAATTTGGAGACTGGGGTGCAGAATAACTGTTGTAGAGAACAGAGTTTAGAGAGTGGGGTGCAGGTCGACCATTGCAGATAGCAGAGGTTGGAGACTGGGTTTCAGAAGGATCCTGCAAAAAGCAGAGTTTGAACACTGAGGTGCAGAAGGACTGTTGCAGAGAGCAGAGGTTAAAGATTGGGGCACAGTAGGACTGTTGCAGAAAGCAGAGTTTGGAGTCTGAGGCGCAGAAGGACTATTAAAGAGAGCAGATTTTAGAGACCGGGGTGCAGAAGGACTGATACAGAAAGCAGAGTTTGGAGATTGGGGTGCAGAAAAACCGTTACAGCGAGCAGAGGTTTGAGACTGAAGTACAGAAGGACGGTTACAGAGAGCAGAGTTTGGAGACTGGGGTGGAAAAAGACTGTTGTAGAGAGCAGATTTTGGAGACTGCGGTGCAGAGGGACTGTTGCAGAGAGCAGAGGTTGCAGAGTGAGGTGCAGAAGGACTGTTACAGAGAGCAGAGTTTAGAGACTGTGGTGCAGAAGGACTGATACAGAAATAGAGGTTGGAGAATGTGGTGCCGAAGGATTTTTGCAGAGACCAGACGTTAGAGACTGGGATACAGACGGATTTTACAGAGAGCAAAGTTTGGAGACTGAGGTGCTGAAGGACTGTTGCAGAGAGCAGATGTTGGAGACTGGGGTGCAGAAGGACTGTGCAGAGTGCAGTGTTTGGAGAGTGTGGTGCGGAAGGACTGTTGAAGAGAGCAGAGGTTGGAGACTAGGATGCAGAAAAACTGTTACAGAGAGCAGAGGGGTGCAGAACGACGGATACAGAAAGCATAGTTTGGAGACTGGGGTGCAGACGGAACATAACAGCGTATAGAGGTTGGAGACTGCGGAATAGAAGGACTGTTAAAGAGAGCAGAGGTTGGAGACAGGTCTGCAGAAGGATATTATAGAGAGCAGAGGTTGGAGACTGCGGTGCAATAGGACTGTTGCAGAGAGGAGAGCTTGGAGACTGTGGTGCAGAAGGATCATTGCAGAGAGAAGAGGTTGGAGACTGAGGTGCCAAAGGACTGGTAAAGAGAGCAGATGTTGGAGACTGGGGTCCAGAAAGATCGTTGCAGAGAGCAGAGTTTTCAGAATGATGTTTAGAAGGACTGTTGAAGAGAACAGAGTTTGGAGACTTGGGTGCAAAAGGATTGTTACAGAGAGCAGAGGGTGGAGACTGGGGGTGCCAAAGACTGTTTCAGAGAGCAGAGGTTGGAGACTTGGGTTCAGAAGGACTGTTACAGAGAGAAGAGTTCGGAGACTGAGGTTCAGATGGACCTTTGCAGAGAGCAGAGGTTGGAGACTGACGTGCAGAAGGTTTGTTACAGAGAGCAGAAATTGGAGACTGGGGTGCAGAAGGACTGATACAGAAAGCAGAGTTTGGATACTCGGGTGCAGAAGGACCCTTACAGAGAGCAGAGGTTGGAGACTGAGGTGCAGAAGGACTGTTGCAGAGAGCAGAGGTTGCAGACTGAGTTGCAGAAAAACTGTTACAGTGGCAGAGTTTCGAGACTTTGGTTGAAAATGACTGATACAGAAAGCAGAGGTTGGATACTGGGGTGCATAAAGACCCTTATGGAGAACAGAGGTTGGAGACTGCGGTACAGAAGGACTGTTGAAGAGAGCAGAGGTTGGAGACTGGGGTGCAGAAGAACTTTTGTAAAGAACAGAGGTTGGAACTAGGTTGCAGGAGGATCGTTGGGGCGAGCATAGTATGGAGACTGGGGTGTAGAAGGACTGTTGCAGAGAGCAGAAGTTGTAGACTGGAGTGTAGAAGGACTGTTGCAGAGAGCAGATGTTGGAATTGGGTGCAGAAAGACTGTTGCATAGAGTAGGTTGGAGACTGAGGTCCAGAAGGATGGTTAGAGAGACGAGACTTTGGAGACTGGGGTGCAGAAGGACTTTTACAGAGAGAAGACGTCGGAGACTGGGGTGCAGAAGGATCGTTGCAAAGAGCAGAGTTTGGAGACTGGGGTGTAGAAAGATCGTTAAAGAGAGCAGATTTTGGAGACTGTAATGCAGAAGGACTTTTACAGAGAGCAGAGGTTGATGACGGGGGTGCAGTAGGACTGTTGCAGAGAGCAGAGGTTGCAGACTGAGGTGCAAAAGGACTGTTACATAGAGCAGAGTTTTGAGAATGTGGTGCTGATGGACTGATACAGAGAGCAGAACATGGAGACTCGGGTGCAGAATGATTGTTGTAGAGAACAGAGTTTGGAGACGGGTGCAGAAGGATCATTGCAAATAGCAGAGGTTGGAGACTGGGTTTCAGAAGGATTATACAGAGAGCAGAGTTTGGACAATGAGGTGCAGAAGCACTGTTGCAGAGAGCAGATGTTGCAGTAGGACTTTTGCAGAGAGCAGAGGTTAAAGTCTGAGGTTCAGAAAGACTGTTACAGGGAGCAGAGTTTAGAGACGTGGTGCAGAAGGACTGATACAGAAAGCAGATTTTGGAGACTTGGTTACACAAGAACCGTTACAGAAAGCACAGGTTGGAGACTGTATTACGGAAGGACAGTTACAGAGATAAATGGTTGGAGACTGGCGTGGTAAAGGACTGTTGCAGAGAGCACATTTTGGAGACTGGGGTGCAGAAGGACTGTTGCAGCGAGCAGAGGTTTAAGACTGGGGTGCAGAAAGACTCTTGTAGAGAGCAGAGGTGGCAGAATGAGGTGCTGAAGCACTGATACAGAGAGTAGAGTTTGGAGACTGTGGTGCAGAAGGACTGATACAGAAAGCAGAGGTTTGAGAAAGGGGTGCAGAAGGACTTTTACAGAGAGCAGAGTTTGGAGACTGATGTGCCGAAGGACTGTTACAGAGAGCAGAAGTTGGAAACTTGGGTGGAGAAGGAATGTCGAAGAGTGCAGTGTTCGGAGACTGGGTTGCAGAAGGACTGTTGCGGAGAGCAGAGTTTGGAGACTGGGGTGCAGAAGGGCTGTTACAGAGAGCAGAGGTTGGAGACTTGGGTGTAGATGAATTGATACAGAAAGCAGAGGTTGGACACTGGTGTGCAGAAGGACTGTTACAATGTGCAGATTTTTGAGACTGGTGTTCAGAATTACTGTTACATAGTGTAGAGGTTGGAAACTGGGGTGCAGAAGGCTCTTACAGAGAGTAGAGGTTGGAGACTAGGGTGCAGAAGGACTGTTGCAGAGAACAGAGGTTGGAGACAGGGGTGTAGAATGATCATTGCAGAGAAAACAGTTTTGAGACTAGGATGCAGAAGGCCTGTTAAAGAGAGCAGAGTTTGAAGAATGGGGTGCAGAAGGACAGTTATAGAGAGCAGAGTTAGGAGACTGGGTGGCAGAAGGATCTTCCAGAGAGCAGAGTTTGGAGACTGAGGTTCAGAAGGACTGTTACAGAGAGCAGTGGTTGAAGACTGGGGTCAGAAGGATCGTGCAGAGAGCAGACGTTTCAGACTGAGATGTAGAAGGACTGTTACAGAGAGCAGAGTTTGGAGACTGAGTTGCATAAGGAGTGTTACAGGGAGCAGATTTTAAAGACCGTGTTGCAGAAGGATCTTACATAGAGCAGAGTTAGGAGATTGAGGTGCAAAGGATTGTTGCAGAGAGCAGATTTTTCAGACTAAGATGCAGAAGGACTGTTGCAGAGAGCAGATGTTGTAGACTGGGGTGCAGAAGGACCGCTACAGAGAGCAGAGGTTGGAAACTGGCTTGCAGAAGGCCTGTTACAGAGAGCAGAGTTTTGAGACTGTTTTGCAGAAAGACTGTTACATAGAGCAGAGTTTTGAGAATAGGTTACAGAAGGACTGTTGCAGAAAGTAGATGTTGGAGACTGTTTTTCAGAAGGACTGTTTCAAAGAGCAGAGGTTGGAGAATGGGGTTCAGAAGGACTTTTGCAAAGAGCAGAGGTTGGAGACTGAGGTGCAGAAAGACTGTTACTGAGAGCAGAGGTTGGAGACTGTTGTGAAGAAGGACTGATAAAGAAAGCAGAGGTTGGAGACTGGGGTGAAAAAGGACTGTTGCAGAAAGCAAAGGTTGGAAATTGGGGTGCAGAAGGACCGTTACAGAGAGCAAAGTTTGGAGACTGCGGTATAGAAAAATTGTTACAGAGCGCAAAGGTTGGAGACTGGGTGCAGAAGGAATGATACAGAGAGCACAGGTTGGAGACTGAGGTGCAGAAGGATAGATACAGAGAGCAGAGGTTTGAAACTGAGGTTTAGAAGGACTGATACAGACAGCAGAGTTTGGAGACTGGGGTGCAGAAGGACCGTTACGGAGAGCAGAGTTTGGAGACTGCGGTACAGAAGGACTGTTACAGAGAGCAGATGTTGGAGACTGAGAGCAGAAGGACTGTTTCACAGGACAGAGGTTGGAGACTGGGGTGCCGCAGGACACTTGCAGAAATCAGAGGTTAAAGACTGGGGTGGAGAAGGAATGTTTCAGAGAACAGAATTTGGAAACTAGAGTACAGATGGATCTTACAGAAAGCAGAGTTTGGAGACTGTGGTGCAGAAGGACTTTTGAACACAGCAGAGATTGGAGACTGAGGTGTAGAAGTTCTGTTACATAGAGTAGAGTTTTGAGACTGGGGTGCAGGAGGATCGTTGAAAGGAGCAGAAATTGGAGACAGGGATGCAGTAGGATCATTGCAGAGAGCAGAGGTTAAAGACTGGGGTGATGAAGGACTGTTGCAGAGAGCAGATTTTAGAAACTGGGTTTCAGAAGGAATGTTACAAAGAGCAGAGGTCTGTGACTGAGGTGCAGAAGGACTGTTACAAAGAGCAGAGTTTGGAGACTGGGGTACAGAAGGACTGTTAAAGAGAGCAGAGGTTGGAAACTAGGGTTCAGATGGATCTTACAAAGAGCAGAGTTTGGAGACTTGGGTGCAAAATGACTTTTACAGAGTGCAGAGTTTAAAGACTGGGTTTAAGACGGATCGTATAGAGAGCAGAGTTGGGAGACTGAGGTGCAGAAGAACTGTTACAGAGAGCAGAGGTGTGAGACTGGGGTGAAGAAGGGTCGTTGCAGAGAGTAGAGTTTTCAGACTGAGGTGTAGAAGAACTTTTGCAGAGAGCAGATGTTGGAGACTGGGGTGCAGAAGGACTGTTGCAGAGAGCAGATGTTGGTAACTAGGGTGCAGAAAGACTGTTGTAGAGAGCAGAGGTTGGAGACTGGCGTGCAGAAAGACTGTTACAGAGAGCAGATGTTGGAGACTGAGGTGAGGAAGTCCTGTAACAGAGAGCTGAGGTTGGAGATTTGGATGCAGAAGGACTGTTACAGAGAGTAGGGGTTGGATACTGGGGTGCAGAAGGATCTTACAGAGAGCAGAATTTGGAGACTGTGTTGCAGAAGGACTGTTACAGAAATCAGAGGTAGGAGACTGGGTAGCAGTAGGATCATTGAAGACAGCAGAGGTTGGAGACTGGAGTGCAGAAGTATCGTTGCAGAGAGCAGATTTTGGAGACTGGGGTGCAGAAAGCCTGCTACAGAAAGAAGAGTTTGAAGACTGGCATGCAGAAGGCCTGTTACAGAGAGGAGAGGTTGGAGACTGGGGTGCAGAAGGACTGTTATACAGAGCAGAGTTTGGAGACTGGGTTGCTGAAGAATCTTATAGAGAGTAGAGTTTGGAGACTGCAGTACAGAAAGACTGTTACAGTGAGCATACGTTGGAGACTAGGGTACAGAAGGAGTGTTCCAGAGAGCAGATGTTGGAAACTGTGTTTCAGAATGACTGTTGCAGAGAACAGAGGTTAGAGAATGGGGTGTAGAAGGACGAGTGCAGAGAGCAGAGGACTGAGACTGAGGTGCAGAAGGACTGTTACAGAGAGCAGAGTTTGGAGACTAGGGTGCAGAAGGATCTTACAGAGAGCAGAGGTTGGAGACAGGGGTGCAGAAGTACTTTTGCAGAGAGCAGAGGTTGGAGACTGAGGTGCAGAAGGACTGTTATAGAGAAGAGTTTGGAAATGGGGAGAAGAAGGATAGTTACAGAGAACAGAGGTTGAAGACTCAGGTGCAGCAGTACTGTTGCAGAAAGCAGAGGTTGGAGACTGTGGTGGAGAAGGAATATTACTTGGAGCAGAGTTCTGAAACTGTGGTGCAGAAGGATATTACAGAGAGCAGGTTGGAGAAAGGGATTCAGAAGGACTTTTGCATAGAACAGATGTTGGAGACTGGGGTGCAGAAGGATCATTGCAGAGAACAGAGGTTGGAGACTGGGGTGCAGAAGGACTGTTAAAGAGAGAAGTGTTTGGAGACTGAGGTGCAGAAGAATCGTTGCTGAGAGCAGAGTTTGGAGACTTAGCTGCAAAAGGACTGATGCAGAGATCAGAGGTTGGAGACTGAGGTGCAAAAGGACTGTTACAGATAGTAGAGGTTGGAGATTGGGGTGCAAAAGGCCTGTTACAGAGAGCAGAGGTCTCGAGACTAGGTTGCAGAAGATCTGTTACAGAGAGCAGAGTTTTTAGACAAGGTTGCACCAGGATCTTACAGAGAGCAGAGGTTGTAGACCAAGGTGCAGCAGGACTGTTACAGAGAGCAGATGTTGGAGACTAGGGTGCAGAAGGATCGTTGCAGAGAATAGAGTTTTCAGACTGAGGTGCAGAAGGAATTTTGCAGAGAGCAGATGTTGAAGACTGGCTTGCACAAGGACTGTTGTAGAGAGCAGAGTTTGTAGACTGAGGTGCAGAAGCACTGTTACAGAGAGCTGAGGTTGGAGACTGGGGTGCAGAAGGACTGTTACAGAAAGCAGGGTTTGGAGACAGGGTTGCAGAAGGATCTTACAGAGAGCAGAGGTTGGAGACTGAGGTATAGCAGGACTTTTACAGAGAACTGAGGTTGGAGACAGGGGTGCAGAAGGATGGTTTCAGAGAACAGAGTTTTCAGACTGTGGTGCAGGAGGACTGTTGCAGAGAGCAGAGTTCGGAGACTGAGGTGAAGAAGGACTATTACAGAGGTCATAGGTTGGAGACTGTGGTGAAAAACGACATATACAGAAAGCAGAGGTTGGATACTGGGGTGCATAAGGACCCTTACAAAGAACAAAGGTTGAAAACTGCGGTACAGAAGGACTGTTACAGAGAGCAGAGGTTGGAGACTGGGGTGCAGAAGGACTGATTCAGAAAGCAGAGGTTGGATACTGGTGTGAAGAAGGACCGTTACAGAGAGCATATTTTGGAGGCTGCAATACAGGAGGACTGTTACAGAGAACAGAGTTTGGAGAAAGAGTGCAGAAGGACTGTTACACAGGTCAGAGTTTACAGACTGGGTTGCAGAAGGATCTTATAGAGAGCAGATTTTGGAGACTAAGAAGCAGAAGCACTGTTACAGAGAGAAGTGGTTGGAAACGCCGGTGCAGAAAGACCGTTGCAGAGAGCAGACTTGGAGACTGAGGTGCAGAAGGATCAATATACAGAGCAGCGGTTGGAGACTTGGGTGCAGAAAAACTGATACAGAAAGCAGAGGTCGGAGACTCGGGTTCAGAAGAACCCTTACAGAGAGCAGAGGTTGGAGACTGCAGTACAGAAGGACTTTTACAGGGAGGTGCGTTTGGAGACTGTGGTGGAAAACGATGGATACAGACAGCAGATGTTAAATACTGGGGTGAATAAGGACCCTTACAAAAGACAAAGGTTGGAGACTTCGGTGCAGAAGGTTCGTTGGGGGCGAGCAGAGTATGGAGACTGGAGTGTAGAAATACTGTTGCAGAGAGCAGCAGTTGAAGACTGGGGTGTAGAAAAAAATTTTGCAGAAGCAGATGTTGGAAACTTTGGTGCAGAAGGACTGTTGCATAGAGCAGAGGGTGGAGACTGGGGTGCAGAAGGATAGTTAAAGAGAGCAGAGGTTGGAGACTGGAGTGCAGAAAGATCGTTACAGAGAGCAGAGGTTGAAGACAGGGGTGCAGAAGGATAGTTGCAGAGAGAAGAGGTTGGAAACTGTGGCGCAGAAGGATAGATAAAGAGAGCAGAGTTTTGAGATTACAGTGAAGAAGGACTTTTACAGAGAGCACAGGTTGAAGACTGGGGTGCAGTATGACTTTTACAGAGAGCACAGGTTGGAGTCGGAGGTGCAGAAAAACTGTTGCAGACAGCAAAGTTTGGAGTCTGAGGTGCAGTTTGAGTGATGCAGAGAGCAGAGGATGGAGACTGAGGTGCAGAAGGACCCTGACAGAGACCAGAGGTTGGAGACTGCTTTACAGAAGGACTGTTACAGAGAGCAGAGTTTTGAGACAGGTGTGCAGAAAGATGTGACAGGTCGCAATGTTTGGAAACTTGGGTGCGGAAGGACATTTGCGGAGAGCAGAAGTTGAAGACTGGGGTGCAGAAGAATCGTTGAAAAAAGAAGAGTTTGGAGACTGGGGTAAAAAGTCCTGTTACTGACAGCAGAGGTTGGAGATTGGGGTGCAGAAGGCCTGTTACAGAGATCAGTGCTTGGAGACTGGGGTGCAGAAGGTCAGTTACAGAGACAGAGTTTAAAGACTGGGTAGCAAAAGGATCTTACAGAAAGCCGAGGTTGTAGACTGAGGTACAGAAGGACTGTTACAGAGAGCAGAGTTTGGAGACTGAGGTGTAGAAGGTTCGTTGTAGTGAGCAGAGTTTTCAGACTGAGGTTCAGAAGGACTGTTACAGAGAGCAGAGGTTTTAGCCTGGGGTGCAGAAGGCTTGTTACAGAGAGCAGAGGTTGGAGACTGGGGTGTAGAAGGACTGTTGCAGAGAGTAGAGGTTGGATATTGGCGTCCAGAAGGACTGTTGTCGAGAGAAGAGGTTGGAGACTGGGGTAGAGAAGGACTGCTGCAGAAAGTAGAGTTTGAAGACTGGGGTGCAGAAGGACTTATACATAAAGCAGACGTTGCTGACCTGGGTGCAGAAGGATTGTTGCAGAGAGCTGAGGTTGAAGAGGTGGTGGAGAAGGACTGTTGTAAAGAGCAGATGTTGGAGACTGGGGTGCAGAAAGACTGTTGCAGAGAGCAGAGATTGAAAACTGGGGTGCAGAAGGACTATTGCAGAGAGCAGTGGTTGCAGACTGAGGTTCAGAAGGACTGTTACAGAGAGCAGAGTTTGGAGAATGTGGTGCAGAATTACTGATACAAAAAGCAGATGTTGGAGACTGGGGTGCAGAAGAAACCTTACAGAGAACAGAGGTTGGAGACTGCGGTACAGAAGGACTGTTATAGAGAGCAGAGTATGGAGACTGGGGTACAGAATAAGTGTTGTAGAGAACAGAGGTTGGAGACTTAGGTGCAGAAGGATCATTGCAGAAAGCAGATCCTTCTGGGTTTCAGAAGGATCTTACACAGAGAAGAATTCGGACACTGAGGTTCAGAAGGACTGTTGCAGAGAGCAGAGGTTGGAGATTGGGACGCAGAAGGACTGTTGCAGAGAGCAGAGGTTTGAGTCTGAGGTGCAGAAAGTCTGTTACAGAGAGCAGAGGTTAGAGACTGGGGTGCAGAAAGACTGTTGAAGAGAGCTGAGGTTGCAGAGTGAGGTGCAGAAGGACTGTTGTAGAGAACAGAGGTTGGAGACTCGGGTGCAGAAGGACCATTGCAGAAAGCAAAGGTTGGAGACAGGGTTTCAGAAGGATCTTACAGAGAGCAGAGGATAGACACTGAGGTGCAGAAGGACTGTTGAATAGAGCAGAAGTTGGAGATTGGGACACAGAAAGACTGTTGCAGAGAGAGAGGTTGGAGTCTGACGTGCAGAAAGAAAGTTACAGAGAGAAGAGTTTGGAGACTGGGGTTAAGAAAAACTGATACAGAAAGCAGAGTTTGGAGATTGGGGATCAGAAGGATCCTTACAATGATCAGAGTTTAAAGACTGCAGTACAGAAGGACTGTTAAAGAGAGCAGAGTTAGGAGACTGGGGTTGAGAAGGACTGTGTCAGAGAGCAGATTTTTGAGACTGGGGTGCAGAAAAACTGTTACAGAGAGAATAGATTGGAAATTTGGGTGCAAACAGCCTGTTACACAGATCACAGTTTGGAGACTGAGGTTCAGAAGAACTGTTGCAGAGATCAAGGATGAAGACTGGGGTGCAGAAGGTCTGTTGCAGAGAGCAGAGGTTTCACAGTTAGGTGCAGAAGGACTTTTACAGAGAGCAGAGTTTGGAGACTTGGGTGCAAACGGCCTGTTACACAGATTAGAGTTTGGAGTCTGGGGTGCAGAAGGACTGTTACAGAAAACAGAGTTTGGAGACTGGTTTTCAGAAGAATCTTACACAGAGAAGAGGTTGGAGACTGAGGTGCAGAAGGACTATTACTGAGAGTAGATGTAGTAGACTGAGGTGTAGAAAGACCATTGCCATGAGCAGGGTTTGGAGACTGAGGTGCAGAAGGACTGTTGCAGAGAGAAGAGGTTGGAGACTGGGTTTCTGAAGAATCTTACAATGAGCAGAGGTTGGAGACTGAGGTTCAGGTGGACTGTTACAGAGAGCAGTGGTTGGAGACTGGAGTGCAGAAGGATCTTGGAGAGCAGAGGTTTCAGACTGAGGTGCAGAAACACTGTTGCAGAGAGCAGAGGTTGGAGGCTGAGGTGTAGAAGGACTGTTACAGAGAGCAGAGTTAGGAGACTGAGGTGCAGAAGGACTGTTACAGAAAGCAGAGGTTGGAAATTGGGGTGCAGAAGGACCATTATGGAGAGCAAAGTTTGTAGACTGCGGTATAGAAGGACTGTTACAGAGAGCAGAGATTGGAGACTGGGCTCCAGAAAGACTGTTACAGAGAGCACAGGTTGCAGACTGAGCTGCAGAAGGATCTTGGAGAGCAGAGGATTCAGACTGAGGTGCAGAAGGACTGTTATTTACAGAGAGCAGATGTTTTAGACTGAGGTGTAGAAGGACTGTTACAGAGAGCAGAGTTTGAAGCCTGGGGTTCAGAAAGACTGATAAAGAAAGCAGAGATTGGAGACTGGGGTGCAGAAGGACCTTTACAGAGATCAGAGGTTGGAAACTGTGTTACTTAAGGAATGTTACAGAGAGCAGATTTTGGAGACTGGGGAGCAGAAGGACTGTTGCAGAGGACAGATGATGAAGACTGGGTTGCCCCAGGACACTTGCAGGAAGCAGAAATTGGAGCCTGGGGTGGAGAAGGAATGTTAAAGAGAGCAGAGTTTGGAAACTGGAGTGCAGGAGGATCTTACAGAGAGCAGATGTTGGAGACTGTGGTGAAGGAGGACTGTTGAAGTGAGCAGAGTATGGAGACTGGGGTGCAGAAGGACTGTTGCAGAGAGCAGATATTAGAGACTGGGATTCAGAAGGACTGTTGCAGAGAGCAGAGGTTGGAGACTTAGGTGCAAGAGGATTGGTGGAGAGAGCAGAGGTTGGAGACTGGTCTTCAGTAGGACTGTTACAGAGAGCAGATTTTGTAAACTGGGTTTGAGAAAAATCCTATAGAGAGCAGAAGTTGGAGTATGAGGTGCAGAAGGACTGTTAAAGAGAGTAGAGGTTTGAGACTGAGATGCAGAAGGAACGTATCAGAGTACAGAGCTTGGAGACTGAGTTACAGAATAATTGTTATAGAGAGCAGAGTTTGGAGACTGGGGTGCGGAAGGACAGTTGCAGAGAGCAGAGGTTGGAGACTGGGGTGCAGAAGAACTTTTGTAGAGAGTAGACTTTTGAGACTGGGGTGCAGAAGGACTTTTGCAGAGAGCAGAGGTTGGAGACTGAGGTGAAGAATGAGTCTTACAGAGAGCAGAGGTTGGAGACTGGGGTGCAGAAGGACTGAAACAGAAAGCAGAGATTTGAGACTTGGGTGCAGAAAGACCATTACAGAGATCAGAGGTTTTATACTGCAGTACAGGAGGAATGTTACAGAGAGCAGAGGTTGGAGACTGGGGTGCAGAAGGACTGTAGCAGAGAGCAGATGTTCTTAACTAGGGTGCAGAATCACTGTTGCAGAGAGCAGAGTTTTCAGACTGGGGTACAGAAGGATTGTTGCGAAGAGCAGATTTGGACACTAGGGTGCAGAAGGATTGTTACAGAGAGCAGAGTTTCGAAATAGGGGTGCAGAAGAATCTTACAGATATTAGAATTTGGAGACTGAGGTGCAGAAAGACTGTGTTAGAGATCAGAGGTTGGAGACTGGGGTGAAGTAGGATCATTGCAGAGAGCAATGTTTGGAGACTGGGGTGCAGAAGGATCGTTGCAGAGAGCAGAAGTTGGAGACTGGGGTTCAGAAGGCCTGTTATAGAGAGCAGAGTTTTGAGACTGGCGTGCACAAGGCCTGTTACACAGAGGAGAGGTTGGAGACTGGGGTGCAGAAGGACTGTTACAGAGATCAGAGTTTGGAGACTGGGTTGCTTAAGACACTTACAGAGAGCAGAGTTTTGAGCGTGAGGTTCAGGTTGACTGTTACAGAGAGCAGTGGTTGGAAACTGCGGTGCAGAAGAATCTTAGAGAGCAGAGGTTTCAGACTGAGGTGCAGAAGTACTGTTACAGAGAGCAGAGGTTGGAGACTGAGGTGTAGAAGGACTGATACAGAAAGCAGAGTTTGGATACTGGGGTGCAGAAGGACCGATACGGAGAGCAGAGTTTGGAGACTGCGGTACAGAAGGGCTGTTACAGAGAGCAGATGTTGGAGACTGGGAGCAGAAGGACTGTTGCACAGGATAGAGGTTGGAGACTGGGGTGCCCCAGGACACTTGCAGAAAGCAGAGTTTAAAGACTGGGGTGGAGAAGGAATGTTGCAGAGAACAGAGTTTGGAAACTAGAGAACAGAAGAATCTTACAGAGACCAGAGTTTGGAGACTGTGGTGCAGAAGGATTGTTACAGAGAGCAGAGGTTGAATACTGGGGTGCAGAAGGACCATTACAAAAAGCAAAGGTTGGAGACAGAGGTGCAGAAGGACTGTTACAGAGATCAGAGTTTGGAGACTTGGTTGCTGAAGGCACTTACTTAGAGCAGAGGTTTGAGCCTGAGGTGCAGGTGGACTGTTACAGAGAGCAGTGGTTGGAAACTGCGGTGCAGAAGAATCTTAGAGAGCAGAGGTTTCAGACTGAGATGCAGAAGTACTGTTACAGAGAGCAGAGGTTGGAGACTGAGGTGTAGAAGGACTGATACAGAAGGCAGAGTTTGGAGACTGGGGTGCAGAAGGACCGTTACGGAGAGCAGAGTTTGGAGACTGCGGTACAGAAGGGCTGTTACAGAGAGCAGATGTTGGAGACTGGGAGCAGAAGGACTATTGCACAGGATAGAGGTTGAAGACTGGGGTTCCCCAGGACACTTGCAGAAAGCAGAGTTTAAAGACTGGGGTGGAGAATGAATGTTTCAGAGAACAGAGTTTGGAAACTAGAGTACAGAAGAATCTTACAGAGACCAGAGTTTGGAGACTGTGGTGCAGAAGGATTGTTACAGAGAGCAGAGGTTGAATACTGGGGTGCAGAAGGACCATTACAAAAAGCAAAGGTTGGAGACGGAGGTGCAGAAGGACTTTTACAGAGAGCAGAGTTTTGATACTGGGGTTCAAAAGGAGCGTTACAGAGAGCAGAGTTTGGGGACTGAGGTGCAGAAGGATCCTTGCAGAGAGAAAAGGTTGGAGACTGGGGTGCAGAAAACCTATTACAGAGAGCAGAATTTGGAGACTGGGGTGCAGAAGATCTGTTACAGAGAGCAGAGTTTGGAGACTGGGGTGCAGAAGGATTGTTACAGATAGCACAGTTTGGAGACTGGGGTGCAGAAGGATCCTTGCAGAGAGCAGACGTTTCAGACTGAGGCTTAGAAGGACTTATACAGAGAGCAGAGTTTGGAATCTGATGTTTAGAAGGAGTGTTACAGAAAGCCGAGGTTGGCAATTCGCGTGTAGAAGAACCGTTATAGAGAGAGGTTGGAGTCTTGGTTGTAGAAGGACTGTTGCAGAGAACAGACGTTGAAGACTGGGATGCAGAAAGATCCTTGCAGAGAGCAGAGGTTGGAAACTGGGGTGCAGAAGGACTGTTGTAGAGATCAGATTTTTGAGACTGAGGTGCAGTAGGACTGTTACAGAGAACAGAGGTTTTACACTGGGATGCAGAACAACTGATACGGAAAGTAGAGTTTGTAGTCTAGGGTATAGAAGGACTGTTACAGAGAACAGATTTTGTAGCCTGGGGTGCAGAAGGACTGTTGCGGAAAACAGAATTTGGAGAATGGGGTGCAGATTGGCCGTTGCAGAGAGATGAGGTTGGAGACTGAGGTGCAGAACGCCTTTTACGGAGAGCAGAGTTTGGACACTGGGTTGCAGAAGACCTGTTACAGAAAGCAGAGGATGGAGACTAGGGTGAAGAAGGATTCTTACAGATATCACAGTTTGGAGACTGGGTTTAAAAGGATTGTTGCAGAGAACAGAGCTTTCACACTGATTCTTAGAAGGACTGTTACAGAGAGGAGAGGTTGGAGTCTGAGGTACAGAAAGACTGTTATAGAAAGCAGATTGGCAATTGGGGTGCTGATGGACCGTTACAAAGAGAAGAGGTTGGAGACTGTGATACAAAAGGACTATTACAGAGAGCAGATGTTGGAGACTGGGTAGAAGTAGGATCGTTGAAGAGAGCAGATGTTGGAGACTGGGGTGCAGAAAGATTGTTAGAGAGAGCAGAGGATGGAGACTGAGTTGCAGAAGGACAGTTACAGAGAGCACAGGTTGGAGAGTGGGGTGCAGAATAAATGTTGCAGAGAGCAGAGTTTGAAGACTTGGGTGCATAAGGACTGATCCAGAGAGCAGAGGTTGGAGACTGGGGTGCAGAATATTCGTTACAGGGAGCAGAACTTGTTTCCTGGGGTGTAAAACGACTAGGGCAGAGAACAGAGGTTGGAGACTGATATGCAAAAGGACTGATACACAGAGCATAGGTTGGAGACTGGGGTGCAGAAGAACTGATACACAAAGCAGAGGTTGGAGACTGGGGTTAAGAAGGACCGTTACAGAGAGCAGAGTTTGGAGACTGAAGAAGAGAAGTACTTTTACAGTGAGCAAAGTTTGAAGACCGTGATACAGAAGGACTGTTGCAGAGAACGGACGGTGGAGACTGGGGTGCAGAAGAACCGTTGCAGAGAGAAGAGGTTGGAGATTGAGGTGCACAAGGATTGTTACAGAGAGCAGAGTTTGGAGACTGGGGTGCAAATGGACTCTTGCAGAAAGCAGAGGTCAGAGACTGAGGTGAAGAAGGATCGTTGAAGAGAGAAGACGTTGGAGACAGGGGTGCAGAAGGCCTGTTACAGAGAGCAGAGTTTGGAGACTGGGGTGCAGAAGGCCTGTTACAGAGAGCAGAGTTTTGAGACTGGAGTGCAGAAGGACTGTTACAGATAGCGCAATTTCGAGACTGGGTTGCAGAAGGATATTACAAAGAGCATTTTGGAGACTGAGGTTCAGAAGAACTGTTACAGAGAGCAAAGGTTGGAAACTCGGGTGCAGAGGGATTGTTGCAGAGAGCAGAGTTTTCAGATTGAGGTGCAGAATTACTTTTTCAGAGAACAGATGTTGGATCCTGGGGTGCAGAAGGACTGTTACAGAGAGCATTGTTTGAAGACTGGGGTGCAGAATGTTCGTTGTGGAGAGCACAGGTTGGAGTCTGGGGTCCAAAAGGCCTGTTACAGAGAGCAGAGGTTTAAGACTGGGGTGCAGAAGGCCTGTTACGGAGAGCAGAGTTTGGAGACTGTGGTGCAAAAGGACTGTTACAGAGAGCAGCGTTTGGAGAATAAGTTGCAGAAGGATCTTACAGAGAGGAGAGGTTGGATACTGAGGTGCAGAAGGACTTTTACAGAGAGTAGAGGGTGGAGACTGGGGTGCAGAGGGAGTATTACAGAGAGCAAAGTTTGGATATTGGTGTGCAGAAGAACTGTAACTGAGAGAAAAATTTGGAGACTATGGTGCAGAAGGCCTGTTTAAGTGAGCAGAATTTGGAGATGAGGTTCAGAAGGATAGTTACAGAGAGCAGAAGTTGGAGACTGAGGTGCAGAAGGATTTTACAGAGAGCAGATTTTGGACACTGATGTGCAGAAGGACTGTTACAAAGAGCAGATGTTTGAGACTGGGGAGAAGAAGAACTGTTGCAGAGAGCAGAAGTTGGAGACTGGGATGCAGAAGGATCCTTGAAGAGAGCAGAGCTGGAGACTGAGGTTCACAATGATCGCAACAGAGAGCAGAGTTTGGAGACCGGGGTGCAGTAGGATAGTTACAGAGAGCACAGGTTGGAGACTGGGGTAAAGAAAAAATGTTGCAGAGAGCAGAGGTTTGAAACTGGGGTGCAGAAGGACTGTTGAACAGAGCAGAGGTTGGAGACTTAGTTGCAGAAGGACTGTTACAGAGAGCAGAGGTTTTAGACTGGGATGCAGAATAACTGATATGGAAAGTAGAGTTTGTAGACTGGGGTACAGAAGGGCCGTTGCAGAGTAATGAGGTTGGAGACTGAGGTTCAGAATGACTGATACAGAGAGCATAGTTTAGAGAACGGGGTGCAGAAGGATCTTACAGAGAGCAGAGGTTGGAGACATGGGTGCAGAAGGACTGTTGCAGAGAGAAGAATATAGAGACTGGGTTGTAGAAGACCAGTAACAGAGAGCAGATGTTGGAGACTACGATGCAGAAGAATCGTTGCAGAGAGAAGAGGTTGGAGTCTGCGGTGCAGAAGGACTGTTACAGAGAGCAGAGTTTAGAGACTGGGTTGCAGTAGACCTGTTATAGAGAGCAGATTTTGGAGACTGGGGAGCAGAAGGATTGTTACAAATACCACAGTTTGGAGACTGGGGTGTAGAAGGATCGATGCAGAGAGAAGAGGTTTCAGACTGAGGATTAGAAGGACTGTTACAGAGAGTAGAGGTTGGAGTCTGAGGTGAAGAAGGACTGTTACAGAAATCAGAGGTTGGCAATTGGGGTGCAGAAGGACCGTTATAGAGAGAAGAGGTTAGAGACTGCGGTACAGAAGGACTGTTACAGAGAGCAGAGTTTGGAGTCTTGGTTGCAGAAGGACCATTGCAGAGAGCAGATGTCGAAGACTGGGGTGCAGAAGGACTGTTATAGAGAGCAGACATTGGAAACAGAGGTGCAGAAGAATTGTTACAGAGAGCAGAGATTGGAGATTGAGGTGCAGAAGGACTGTTGCAGAGAACAGAGGATGAAGACTGGGGTGCAGAAGGACTGTTACAGAGAGCAGAGTTTGGAGATTGTGGTGCAGAAGAACTGTAAAGACAGCCGAGGTCGGAGACTGGGGTGCAGAAGGATTGTTACAGAGAGCAGAGTTTGGAGACGCGGGTGCATAAAGACTGTTACAGAGAGCAGAGGTTTGAGACTGGGGTGCAGAAGAATTGTTACAGAGAGCAGAGTTTGGAGACTGGGGTGCAGAAGGCCTTTTACAGAGAGCAGATGTTGGAGACTGAGTTGCAGAAGGACTGTTATAGAGAGCAGAGTTTGGAGACTGAGGTACAGAAGGATTGGTACAGAGAGCAGAGGTTGGAGACTGAGGTGCAGAAGGACTGTTACAGAGAGTAGAGGTTGGAAACTGAGGTGCAGAAGGATTGTTGCAGAGAGAAGAGGTTGGAGACTGAGGTGCAGAAGGATCTTTACAGAGAGCAGAGGTTGGGACTGGGGTCAGAAAGACAGTTATGGAGACCACAGGTTGGAGACTGGGGTTCAGAAGTATCGCTGCAGAGAGCAGAGGTGGGAGACTCTGGTGCAAAAAGATCATTACAGAGAGCAGAGGTTCTAGACTGGGGTGCAAAATGACAGTAACAGAGAGCACAGTTTCGAGACCTGTGTGTAGAAGAAATGTTGCAGATAGCAGAGGTTGGAGATTGGGGTGCAGAAGGACTGTTGCAGAGAGCAAAGGTTGGAGACTGGGGTGCAGAAGGATCGTTACAGAGAGCAGAGTTTGGAGACTTAAGTAAAGAAGGACTGTTACAAAGAGCACAGTTTTGAGACCGGGGTGCAGAAGGACTGTTGCAGAGAACATAGTTTGGAGACTGCGGTGCAGAAGAATCTTACAGAGAGTAGAAGTTGGAGAACTGGGTGCAGAAGGATCTTACATAGCAAAGAGGTTGGAGAACTGGGTGCAGAAAGACTGTTGATTAGAGCAGTGGTTGGAGACTTGGGTGCACAAGGACTGTTACAGAGAGCAGAGGTTGGAGACTGTGGTTCAGAAGGATCTTACAGAGCATAGATTTTGGAGAACTGGGTGTAGAAGAACTGTTGCATAGAGCCGAGGTTGGAGACTGGGGTTCACAAGGACTCTTACAGAGAGCAGAGTTTGGATACTGTGGTGCAGAAGGATCTTACAGAGAGTAGAGTTTGGAGACTGGTGTGCAGAAGGACTATTGCAGAGAGCAGAGGTTGGAGACTCGGGTGCAGAAGGACTTTTACAGATAGCACAGTTTCGAGGCTGGATTTCAGAAGGATCATACAGAGAGCATTTTGCAGACAGAGGTGCATAAGGAGTGTTACAAGAGCAGAGGTTTAAGACTGGGATGCAGAAAGATTGTTGCATGGAGCAGCGTTTTCAGACTTAGGTGCATAAGGACTGTTGCAGAGAGCAGATGTTCGATCCTGGTGTTCAGAAGGACTGTTACAGAGTGCAGAGTATGGAGACTGGGGTGCAGAAGGCCTTTTACAGAGAGCAGAGGTCTGATACTGAGGTGCAGAAGGACCGTTGCAGAGAATAGAGTTTGCAGACTGAGGTGCAGAAGGATTGTTACAGAGAGCAGAGTTTGGAGACTGGGTTGCAGAAGGACTGTTGCGGAGAGCAGATGTTGGAGACTGAGTTGCGGAAGTCCTGTTACAGAGAGCAGAGTTTGGAGACTCGGTTCCGAAGGACAGTTTCAGAGAGCCGAGGTTAAACACAGGGGTGCAGATGACCTGCTACAGTGTTCAGAGTTTTGAGACTGGCTTGCAGAAGGCCTGTTACAGAGAGGAGAGGTTGGGGACTGGGGTGCAGAGGACTGTTACAAAGAGCAGATTTTGGAGACTGCTTTTTTGAAGTAACTAACAGAGAGTAGATTTTGGAGACTGAGGTGCAGGTGGACTGTTACATAGAGCAGTGGTTGGAGACTGGGGTGCAGAAGAATCGTGGAGAGCAGAGGTTTCAGACTGAGGTGCAGAAGGACTGTTACAGAGAGCATAAGTTGTAGTCTGATGGGCAGAATGACTATTACAGAAAGAAGAGGTTGACAATTTTGGTGCAGAAGTACCGTTACAGAGAGAAAAGGTTGGATACTGCGGTACAGAAGGACTGTTACAGAGAGCAGAGTTTGGAGACTGGGGTGAAGAAGAAATGTTGCAGAGAGCATAGATTTGAGACTGGGTTGCAGAAGGACTGTTTCAGAGAGCAGAGGTTGAAGAATGAGGTGCAGACGGACTGTTACAGAGAGCAGAGTTTGGAGACTGGGGTGCAGAACGACTCATACACAAAGCAGAGTTTTGAGACTGGTGTGCGGAACGACCGTTACAGAGAGCACAATTTGGAGACTGCGGTATAGAAGAACTGTTACAGAGAGCAGAGTTTGGAGACTGGGGTGCAGAAGGATCTTACAGAGAGCAGAGTTTGGTTACTGAGGGCAGAAGGACTGTTGTAGAGAGCACAGGTTGGAGACTGGGGTGCAGAATGATCGTTTCAGAGAGAAGAAGTTGGAGACTGGGGTGAAGCAGACCTGTTACAGAGATCAGAGGTTGGAGACTGGGGTTCTGAAGATCTGTTACAGAGAGCAGAGGTTGGAGACTGGAGTGCAGAAGGACTGTTACAGATAGCACAGTTTATAGACTGGGGTGCAGAATGATATTATAGAAAGCAGAGTTTGGAGACTGAGGTGCAGAAGGAATGTTACAGAGAGCAGAGTTTTGAGACTGGGTTGCAGAATGATTGTTGAAGAGAGCATAGTTTTCAGACTTAGGTGCAGAAGGAGTGTTGCAGAGAGCAGTTGTTCGCGACTGGGGTGCAGAAGAAGTGTTTCAGAGAGCAGAACATGGAGACTGGGTTGGAGAAGAATTGTTGCAGGGAGCAGAGGTTGGAGACTGGAGTGCAGAAGGACTGGTATAGAGAGCAGAGGTTTTAGACTGGGGTGCAGAAGGCCTGCTACAGAGAGCAGAAATTTGACACTGTTGTGCAGAATAATTGCTGATAGCTGGTGAGCCTCCTTCTGGACACCTTCTTTTCTGCACAGTCCATCAGGCCCTCTCTCCTCACCCTGCTCTCTTTTGGCTTTATGAGCACCTGTGACTTCCACAGTCACTCTAAGCCATGACTCCCAGGCCTATCTCCTGGGAACCTGTCCCGCTGCCTCATGGAATCTCCTCAGGGAGACCCCGCATGTACCCAGACTCCAGGCCCAACATCCTTTTCTCCTTTCCTCTCCCCAGACATGCTTGTTCTCATTTTTTTTATGTTTTAATGAGTGATCCCACTGCCACTCAGCTACCCACAGACCAGGTCCCCTCTGGTGTCCTCGTCACCAGGACTTTAAAGTGCTCCACCCAGGGCTCCTCTTCAGAGCTTTTCCCCAAGCTCCAAATTTCACATCTTCAGTTACCAGATATTTCCTTTTAATCTTGTTTTGGCACCCGAATACTCTTCCAGACTACATGAAGGAATTCTAACCAAAGCACATGGACAGTAGGTACTATTATGGCTTAGAAATAAGGTATCCCCCCACCAAAAGTTCAGGGTCAGCCACAGTAGCAGTGTTGAGAGGTGAAATGATTAGACTGTGAGACTTGTGACATAATCTGTGGATCCATCCATTTTGTGGGTTAATTATCTGAAAGGCCCACTGTACTGAGAGGAGTGTGGGCAGGTGGAGTGTGGCCAGGGACATGCCCTGGGGAATCACATCTTGTACCCTGCGAACTGTCTCCTCCCGTCCCCTCCCCCGCCCCAACCTTCTGGCTGCCATGAGCTAGGAATGCTTCGCCCCTTTTTCCCTTCCACCTCAGTGTCCCACCTCATCTCAGGCTGGCAGCAATGGGTCAGCTGGCCCCAGACCAAACCTCCAACCCAGGAGGCCAGAGTGCATCTCCCCCTCCAGGTTGTTCTGGTCAGGCCTTTGGTAACTGTGGCAACCGTGGACTGACCCAGGGAGTAGGTGTAATGAGTGGATTGGACCCACACCCGTTTCCCAAATCCACAGATTCTGACATTTTCAGAGCTCAAGACATTTCCTTCTGAATAGCCTGTTTCCAGCCTGCCCTCACCTAGAATGCAGTCTACTAGTGATTATTGAGATTCTCCAGCCGTCCAGGTCCTGCCCATTTGCACACCACAGCTAGCTCCTAGGCAGCCAGACCCATGGACCTCCTGCTGCCCACTGAGGAGAGCAGAGAGATTTTCTGAAAACCTTGTTAGAAGTCCACTCTTATTTTTTTTAAGGACCACACTCAGAGGGCATGTTTCAGGCAGTCCTTCACATGCGTCTTTGAGAAATCAGACTCACAATGATTTTTGTGATTCTCTCCCAGGATCCAATAACCACCGCTCTACTCCCTATTTCTCTGAGATCAACTTTTTAGCTTCCACTAAGAAGTGAAAAACTGCTATTTTCCTTATGTGTCTGGCTTATTTCACTTAATATAATGTCTCCCATGAGATAGTTTTAAATAGAAACTGCACAACAAATTCTTTTACGTCAGATTTAAATTTTATTCTGAAGAGATAATTCGAAATGGTCACATATGTTTATGTAGGAAAATGTTCATTAAAATATTTATAGCACTGGAGATTATGTGAATGTTTTGCCAAAGGGGAGAGATTAAGTTTATTTAAGAGAGATGTAAGCTTATTGATCATCTCAATAGATGCAGAAAAAGCATTTAAAAAAATATAGCACCCCTACCTGTCAAAACAGTAGAAACACTAGTGACAGAAGGAAATTTGTAAAAGCATTGTAAAAGCTATCTATGCTAAACCCAAGGAAGCATCATTCTAAGTAGAGAAAGGTTGAAAGCATTCACTCTAAAAACTGGAAGCAGACAGGGTGCCCCCTCTTTCACCACTTCTATTCAACTTCATCCTTGAAATTGCCAGAGCCATTGGACAAAAGACAGAAATTAAAGGTATACAAATAGGTCAAGAATAATTCAAATCTCACTCTTTGCTGATAGGATCATGTCATCTTCTTATATTTTTTATTAGAGCATAATAGTTATACATAGAAGTTGGGTTGATTTGGAAAAGATCCTACGTGCATGGAATCTGATTTACTCCATTCAGTCCCCACCCCCCATCTCCCTCCCCTTCCCGCCCCCATTCTCCTTTCTCTACTGATCTTTCTTTGGGTCATTTATCTGTTAATTTCTGACTGGTACTCTCTACATATACTGGTACTCTCTACATATACATACAGGTGCAGTCCCCTGTGGTAGACTTCCATGTGCACATAACATGATCTGCATAAGACCTTTCACATTTCCTCCCTACTCAAACCTCTCCGCCCTCTCATTCTCTTTCTACTCCACTGATCTTCCCTGTATACTTAAGATAGCCAGTTCAACCACACTTCATCAACTTCTTTCCTCTATTTTGCTCTGGCCCTGATATTTTCAGCATTGTACAGGAATAGTTAACTTCTGCCTTTCTGAACACAGAGATCAAGATTGATGTAAAATGAGAAAAACTCTACATTGGAAAACACTGAAGGCAACACCGACTGCTTCTGCAGATGATGACTCTGATTTGTAATTTTTTTTTCTTAACATTCGCAATGAAAATGAACTTCTCCAAAAATCCTATGTTTACATAAAAGGACAACAGGAGACAGAGATTACTGAGAAAAATGACTTCACAGCATGATGACGTCGAATGGCTTTCTGTTGGCTTCTAGCAATTCTCTGGTTACTCCCACCCCTGCAAATGTGTGCGGCTCCATGGGTCTGGTTTCCTGAGACAAGTCCCACGCATTATCAGTCTCCAGGCTGCTTTTTATTCGATATTATTTGCCATGTTGCTGCAGATTAACAAGCCTGTTTGAGGTGCTCTCATGCCATTCTCATCATGGTCTCTTTTTCTCTGTTTTGTAGCTATGACAACATTGGAAATGAGCAATCAATCATTTGTCACTGAATTCATCTTCTTGAATTTTCCAACCACTTCAACATACAGGGCTGGTTCTTCCTGCTCTTTCTGGTCATTTACCTGACCACTCTCCTGGGGAACATGCTCATAATAGTGACCACCAAGGTCAGTCCTGCTCTCCAAACTCCAATGTACTTTTTTCTCAGCAATTTGAGCTTTTTGGACATCTGCTACACATCCACCACCCTCCCAGTACTGCTGGTGAACTTCTTCTGAAGGAAGAAGGCCATTTCTTATGAGGGCTGCCTTTCCCAGATCTTCTTATTGGTGACAAGTGCTGGCACCGAAGGCTTCTTACTGGCTGTGTGGCCAGTATGACTGCTGTGTGGCCACCTGCCATCCTCCTCAGTACCCAGTCATCATGAGTGTGAAGGTCTGTGTTAGCCTGGTGACTGGATCCTGGCTGTGTGGGCTGGTGAATATGGTCACACACGGTGCTGGCCATCACACTAACTCTGTGTATGCCCCACCAGATCAGCCACTTTCTCTGTGACACCCCATTGCTCCTGAAGCTCTCCTGCTCAGACACCTCTGTCAACGAGTCTGCGCTCCATGTTGTCAGTGCCACTATGGGCCTGAGCCCCTGTCTCTTCACTGCAGGCTCCTACGCAATCATCATGGCGGCCATCCTGGGGATTCCCTCTCCCTAGGGCAGTAGGAAGGCCTTCTCCGCCTGTGCGTCCTCCCTCACTGTTGTGGTTGTATTCTATGGAACAGCCAACTTCCACAATGACAGGCCCAGAGAAGGCTGGACATGGACACCCTGGTGTCTGTGCTCTTCTGTGTGGTGACCCCCATGTTGAAGCTCATCATTCACAGCCTGAGAAGCAACGAGGTCCAGAGTACCCTGAGGAAGCTGGCTGGGAGACAGACTGTATAGTGTGATTAGAACTAGATGATTATTTCATTCTAGGAAATGTCTTAGTTGTAAAAATATGTGAACTCTTCAGCAGCAATTACAAGAGTGCTCTCTCTGTACACAGTGTCTTATGACCACTGTGGTGCCCCTCCAACCAGGGGAAGCACACTGTGCTAAGTATGTGACACATTGTGACCTCACCTGGGTTCTCTAATCCACAGATATTTCAGAATATTTTTATTACTTTTCTCTCCAAAAAAAGCCTATACCCAAAGCAGTCAATCTTCTTTCCCCCAATATTGCAGCTCTAGCCAACACTAGTGAATGTGAAGTGCTATGTGCAATGTGACTTTGACTTGCATTTTCCTAATGGATCTTGATTCTAAGTTTTAAATAAACACCATTTCTGTGTTTCTCCTTCACATGTGAAAAGACCCAAGAATACACTCGAGTTTCTGTGGATATTTTTAATGAATTAATACCATATACGCCTTTTGGATCTGACTCCTTTCACTTAGGATGTTTGCAATTTTCAGTTATATTGTAGCTTGTATAAGTATTTTAGTTTATTCCTTTTTATTGTGACCGATTTCCATCTTATGAAAATGCCACATTTTTTTGTTCATTTCCCACTGCATAGTAATTTTTACTTTGTATCTGTGTGTGTGTCGTACTGCAGATTGAACCCGGAGCATTCTGCACTCTAAAAAATGTTCTACCACTAAGCCAAAGCCCAACCCTTTTAAAAATTTTGTTTTGAGACAAGGTCTTGTAAATTTGCCCAGGTTTTTTCTGAATTTGTGATCCTCCTGCCTCAGCTTCTTGAGTAGCTAGATTATGGACCTGCCTGGTCATTTTCACATTTTGACTAATATGAATAAGATTCGTATATATAATATGAACATTATATATAATATGAACATTATATGAACATTCATGTACAAATCATTGCTGGACATCTTTTTTATTTATCTTGAGTTTGTAAGTAGGAGTGGAAGAGGTGGATTGTTAACTCCATATTTAACTTTCTGAAGAAGTTCCAGATCATTTTCAGACCAGTGGAACCAGCTTACCTTCTTATTAAGAGTGGTAAATAAAGCTTCTGATTTCCTCACTCCCTTATCAACACATCATTATCATTTCTTTTATTGTGACGACCCTGGAATGTGTGAACTGCTTCATCAAATGTGCTTTAGCTTTGCCTTTCCCTGATGGCTAATCATTCTAAGATCTTTTTAGGAGTACTGTTAACGTGTCTCTCCTAAGCATGAGGAAAACCCCATTGTATTATGGTAAATTTTAAGTTTTAGAGACTTACCTCTTTATCTAATACTTTTATTTTTATTTTTGTGCAGTAAAATACTACAGGACTTTCAAGCTTGTTGTCTTTTCTCTATCTGTGCCCGAAAGAGCTGTTTGATGACTCTTTTTTTTTCTCCTACTTTTCAACTCCATAGCAAACAATTTTTTCACCAGGTAATGAGCATCAACAGGATCATAAAATTAAGGGGCACGAAATCATACAGGGTTTGGTAAGGGATCAGCACTTAGCAGGAGTGGATCAGCTGAAGATAGTGGGGATGCTTTTAATATTGTAGCTTCTGATATCTGTCCATCTGGCAAAGTATGTAACATGAAGGAAAAACTTCATATGCCGTGCAAAATCCATCCCAATAAGTGTAAACCCACCCTAAGCCCTTCTCTCTTCAGAGGGAATGAAAGGCAGTCTTGAGCTTTCAGCCACCCACAACTTCTTAGCAGAAATCTCACTCTGAACTTCGCTCACCCACATCCCAGAAGAGAGAGGAAGCTGATTTTCTCACTGCATGCTGGGAACAGGTGATTGCCAAGACATTAATGAATCCAACAGCAAATTAACTGCTCTCCATTGTTGTAGTTGAACTCAAGCCGTTGCCCTTGAGTTGTGTTTGCACACTGAAGAGTACCAGAGCAGCTGCAGAGGAAAGGCTCGATGCATATTTTCAACAGGTCAGCCCCAGACCTCTATAAATGTCCATCACAGGAAAATGAATTGTGAGAGATCAGAAAATTTTCACTCTTTAATGTGGCCACAGATATGCGACAGGCAACATTCAGAATAACAGGTCTGTTTTGTTGTAAATGGAGACCAACAGCCAGTTTTACCAAGAGCTTTCTTTGCAGCCCAGGTGCTAGTATGGAGAGCAGCAAGGGCCACACCAAAACCAGAAATCTACACTTCTCTGTGAGAGTTGCTGGTAATTAGTTTATTTACCATCACATTTTCAAAAACACTATCCCAGAATAAGGATATACCTACACCTTAAAAACATATTACAAAATATTCTACATATTTTCATTACCATTTTGATGGCATTTATGTAATGACCTATCGTAGCACCTTTTTAATGTGTGTCTAAGTTTCCACAATACTGCTTGTATTGCCAGAGTAGAAATAACTTCAGAGGTAATTACAAAACCTGAGGGAATTAGCATGATGCCTCCAGTACTGGAAGAAAACCCAAAACATAACCAAAAACCCTGGGATGCCTAAATTCCTTAAGTGAGATGATGTGTATGGAAAATTACTTATGGTAAACAATAGATAATGCTAAGTGTTAATCCTCTGCTTTTCATTAGCAGGACAAAAAAAATAATTTTTATGGAGAAAGTATAGGGACACATTCCCATTATGATACAATAGATCTACAAAAATATCTATTTAAATAAAAATCATTACTGTAAAAGAAGTTATGTTTAGAAACATATTCATTCACTAACTAAGGGTTTTCATCTTTATCTTACAACACATGGATGCTTGGGGAGGGGAGTTGCAAGCAATTTATTAACTGTAATAAATCCCTGAAGTTTTTGAGTAATCTACTTCATACACAACCCCCCTCCTTTAGAAATATTATATTTTGGGGTCACTCATAAGTGACTTCATTCTCGGTCACCTGACTTTGAGATGACTGATTGGGAAAGAAAGATGCAGAGCTGCTTGTTCTGTGGGAACTGAGCCAATGGTCTCCATAAGGGATATGTTTAGGAGACAGGAGACACTGAGTTCCTCAGAAGCCGCTGGGCTATGCTGCCTCACTTATGCGTTCAGAGGCTTTATTTTTCTCAGCAAGATATCTGCACCAGAACCACTGAACAGAAATGTCCTCTCGCCTCTGTCAAGTCTCTGTTAGATCCTTTAGGTCCCACACAGCACCGTCTTTAAAGAATCTTTTAAAAACTCTGCTCAATGGATGTACTTGACAGACCTTCTTCATTCTTCAAATCTTTACTTAGTGCACATTTACACAAGGTGTTGCCCTAGTGTTTACAACACAATTGAGAGGCCCAACTAGGACCTGGAAGAGCGCATATTCAAGATAGAATTAGGGGCTTTGACAAGTATTAAGTCCTTTATTCCCAGAGCTGCCCATGCAAACACTAAGGGAAAATAATGATAATTTGTAGATTACATAGAATTGTTATCAAGTTTCCTGCACATATTGACTTCATCTTCCCATTAGATTGTAAGTTGGTTGAAGGACAGTGTCGGAGACCAGCTCCAACAGGGGGTATCAGGAGATGGAACGGATGGTGAGGAGTTGGCGAAAGAGGGGGTGGAGAAACTACACAGACACCAAAGTAAAGGTGTTGATCCCAATCTTTACTTGTGAAGTTGATCATATATACTTTTCATTTTGGCAGGCTTACAGTACTTTGTGGTTACAAAACAGGAATCATTATTCAAACAAAACAAAATATTACGTAGCAACAATTAGAATAGAAGAATGTATCTTGGCTTATACATAAGCAAGCATTTGTACTTTCAGTTCGAGTTTTGCTTTGAGCTGTTTCTGCTAAGTTAACTTTTAATAATAGTTACAAATGTCCCAAACTATTGGCCTATATCTTGACTATTCTTTATTGACTTACTGACTGGAACCGGTGCCATGGTTACGGTAAGTAGTTGATTTGTTATTATTTGTAATCAAACAAAAGTAAGAGCACAAACCATTGTGCACAGGAACAAGAACAAGTTGCCCAGTACTAAGCACTAATCTATCTTCTTGACATTAATTTTCCTCCTCTAGATTTTAATTTAATTTCTCAAAAACTTCCTTGACAGGAATACAGGGAGTTTTTCTTTAGACATTAACAATTTACACTCCACAGCTGAATCATTGCATTTAGAGCAAACAGATCTATGCTTTAGAAGTAGTTGCATTAATTGGGAAAGTCATGATTTTTCCTTTATACTTAATGGTCATATGAGAAATCAAAACTATACTTATTAAAGGAATACAAAAACAAATCAGCCTATTCCCAGAAACATACTGCACTCCTCCAGAGGATGGACGCCTTGCGCCATCCACCTCAGTAGGGCCTTGCCATTGCCTGAGTCAGAGGAGGGGTGCAGCAGGACAGGGATCAGATCTTATCCTCTTTGGGTTTCTTAGTAGATCTGGCTTAGGACTAAATTAGACCCTGTATAGGAACAAAATTGGTTTGAATTGAAACTAATCAGTACCAAGAAAAGAAATTTTAAAATCCTAAATGGAAAAGAGAATTTTTTATTTTGAAGAATTTTATAACTAGAAGGCTCTGACATATCGTAAGAGGTAATAATTTGTCTTCCCTTTCCCCTTTATGCTAGAAGAAACACAGGTGAAATAAAAAGAACTGAAAGAGCTGGCACAGTTGTGCACGCCTGTAACCCAAAAGCTAAGGAGCCTGAGGCAGGAGGATAGTGAGTTCAAAGACAGCCTCAGCAAAAACAAGGCACCAAGAAACTCAGTGAGACCCTGTCTCTAAATAAAATATAAAATAGGGCTGGGGATGTGGCTCAGTGGTCATGCCCCTGAGTTCAATCTCCGGTAACTGCCCCCCTACACCCCGGCCCCCAAAAAACAGAACTGAAAGAGATGTTAAATGCTGAATTGAGTGCTCAATCTCCAAGACAGGAGGGAGGCTTCTTCCTGGTGAATTTGTTAAGATTTTAAACCTACAAGTAAGGGGTAAGGGCATCCCTGCATGTTAGGTGAAAGAGCCCAGCCTCCCCCAAAGTGTGTTCTTGGACCAGCATCACTGGGAACACTTGAAACTAACTGACTGAGGCCAACTGTTCTGCACAGTGACCTCTGATCTTTCCCTTGGCTCCATGTACCCACACCACATAAAAGCATATGAGGACAACTCTGGGCCAGGCCAGATAGCTCATAGATTTCACAGTAATAAATTCATATTGCCACAGCACCTGAAATCATTCAGATATTTTTCTGAAAAAATTAACCTTGTACTGTGTGTGTGTGTGTGTGTGTGTGTGTGTGTGTGTGTGTGTGTGTTTTAAGCAATTTACTGGGCAACATGAAAATTGGACTTAAAAATTTGAATCATTACTTGTGCTATTGAGATCAAATAGGAATCATTGTTTCCCTGATGTGCATAAGGGTTTTCATGATCACACTATTCTTCCTTGTTTTGGTCATGCCCATTTTTTTGTTTGTTTGTTTTAAGAAATGAATCTCTAAGGTTAGTCAGCAAAACATTTCATTTATTGCCAAAGCAAAAAAAAAAAAAAAAGTTTTTCTTTTAAGACTCTAGACTTATTTATTTTATTTTGTTTACATTTAGATTTTAAAATTAGTTGTACTTAACTGAAGCACCGATTTTCTATTGAAATTTAAATACTTTAAGCTTCTTAGGGTCCTGAAATTTGGAATTTTAATGAAAGCTGTGTTGGCCTATTAATCATTTGCAACGAATTATCAGAAACAAAGAGAAGAATATCTCGGCATTAAAGATAATAAGACAGTTTACTAATATATGGTATTATCATCAGGTAACAAAGTATCACTACAAATAATAGTTATTACATGATAAATTTTCTGAGTCAATTTCTTTTTTGTTTCTTAAATCATTATTGTTAATACATATTAAATGTACAAATTAATGTACATTATGCAAATTAAATAGATTCATTGATTATTCCCTACTTGCATTAATATATTGTGCATTAATTTCAATTTTTTTTCTGTAAAATGGGAATAATAGGTTATCTTATAGGTTGTTTTGTAAACCAAATAAGTTAATGCACGTAAAAGTCTTATAGGCATTGTATAAGTGTTAGGTATTTTTATCTAATGTGTGTCTCTATTCGTTACTCAACTTGAAAAATCCTTATTGGATTCAGGTATGTAAAAATTCATCTATTCAAAGAACTTCACTGAGTTTTGATAGAATGGATTTCCGAAATTCAATCTAATTTTTACAGAAAACATGCCACTTTTAAACTACATTAAACAAGGTTTTTAATGTCAGGCATTTATGTGTATTGAAGCAATCCTAGAAGAGTCAAACTCAAATTATTTTTCTATGAAATATGCCCAGATGATTATGATGATTATGGTTATTATTATTGCAGAGCAGAGGGTTTACTATTAAGTTGATCTAATTCCTATGCTGCATTATATAAATTCTAAGAAGCAAGTACATATTGAGTCACAAAGTGTCATTCATGAGTTATGATTGTTAATAATGGATTCTAATGGTGACCATGATGATGATTCAATCTAATGCCCTACATTAATAAAGAGCATAGAGGATAAGGAAAATTGTTTGGGTATCATCCTTCACCATACCCCACACCTGTGACCTTCAAGAAATTAGCCAGTAAAACCAAGGAAAAACTTATATGTAGATAAAATTATATAAACATACATTGGGAGATTTTTTTAATGACCCATGAAATTGTCCCTCCCGAACTGACCTTTATATTTAAGACCTTTACAATAGCAGTATGCACAATTTCAGAGATTGTATTTTTAAATCCCTGAACATTTACGTTTAGTTTTCCCTTTTACACATCCACAGACCATGTACCAATTTCCCATAGTAAAATCTGCTGGAACTGCCTTCTATTTGGAATTTTATTTCTTTTTCTGAAAACATCTAGATATCTACCTAGAAAAGGGATTGTCATATTGATCTTTTTGATACGGGGAGTTAAAAGAAAGTACATGTCACTGATTTCTAAATGACTTGAAGTTCATCCAGGTAGTTGATAGAGAAAACAGAGAACGTAAGAAATGTCAAGTACATGTAGCTTCCAGCTCCAATTCAAAGTTGATTTATTGTAAATCAATGCTAATAAGGTAACCTCTTTTTTAGGGAAATTATTTAGAGAAAGCAATACCTACAACTGAACTAGATAGTGTGGTGTTTTTAGTCATTTCTGGATAAACTTTTACTACAATTTTCGTGAACACCAAGTATCACAAGAATCCCTACTTCTCTATTTCCTTCTCTACTTTCTCTATTCTCCTGGGGGATTTCATATGCACCCTTTGCTGTAACAATTGCCATCAAGACAATGACTCCCAAATCCACACCTGCAGTTCTAGGCTGTCTGTGAAGGGCATTTCCACGTGATTATCCCACAGATAACTCACATTCAACATTACTCAAATCAAATCCACAAAAGCCTCCTCTACATGTGCTATTCCTAACATATTCCTGTTTTCCTGAGTGATCCCACCAACTGGCCAGCCTGCCCAAACTGATTTATTGTCTTTACTGTGTCCTCTTCAACTAGGACTTTAAAGTTCTCCATATCCTTCTCCATGAGGGCTTCAGAGATTTTCTCCCACCTTCAACACAGCACGGCTTCAGATACAGACCACTTCATTTTGATCTTGTTTTAGCACTCAGATTACTCTTTTTAATTAAACAGGTGTGTCTAAAACCTGGGGAACCAGGTTTCACAGTTATCGACCCCTGCTCCTTGGACTCACACACACAATTCCATGAGTGGGTCTATCTGCGTGTTCTAGACCTGGAGATCTGATGATTTTCTAAAACCAAGTCTATCTTTCTCCAGATGTCCCTGTTTTCAGTCTGCACTCACCTGAAAAAGATTTATGGTCCCCTATTGTTGATACTCTGCAATCATTGATGTCCTTGCTCATACCCAAGCCTGGCTTCCAGAGACACACCTGGGCTCTCTGATGGCCCATGGCATGGTGGGGGGTGGGACGTTTTCCCAGGTTTCTATTGCCAAGTACCTTGCTTAGAAATCATGCCTGACACAGCTTCACAGAGCCTAGTCCCGACCCCATAGGCTGATACCCTGTCACCTCCCCTGAAGTAGCAGACTCCTCAGAATGACCCAGGGCTTGGCAGTATCCACTTGTACTTTCCCACCAGCCTTTTGAAGCCTAGCTGGAGTCTCCATAGAAACAGGGTACATCTCTATGGAAATGGGCTCCCTCCTCCCGCCCCAGTGTGATGCAGCTCTCAGAGAAGCTCAATAGTGAGGGTCTTTCCATTTATAGAAATTAGGATAAGCAAGTGTTCTGAGCTTGCTGAGCCTTAGATGGCAGATTCTTGCTATATTCTTTGAGATTTCTGCCATCAATGTTGCCTGAGATGCTAACTTGCCATCCCACTAACTATAAGACAGTGTTCTCAGTCAAGATCAATCTCACATCCAATAACACACAACACACACACACACACACACACACACACACACACACACACACATGCACATGCCCATCCATCATGGTGAGGAAGGCTTTGTAACTGTGATACAGACCGAATGCACCCACCAATCACATTCACTGCTTCAAACAGATCGTGATCAGGAAACAACTGATGTCACTTGTAAAATGTGATATGTCCTGGACTATCACTGTGGTAAAAAAAGAAGTAGAGAAATGCAAAAAAATGGGAGAAAATACTTAACCTCTTAGAGACCTAAAAAAATATTTAGATGTGGTTCCAACCAATCCTGAGTTAAAAATCATCTTTAAAAAATGCTTTCACTTCTATTTATCAATTTATTTACTTACTTACTTACTTAATTACTTACTTACTGCAGTACTGGGGATTGAACCCAGTGGCACTCTACCATGAAGCTATGTCCCCAGCCCTTTCAATTATTTTGGGCGGGGGGCCTTGCAGAGTTTCAAATTTGTGATCCTCCTGCTTTTGTCTCCCAAGTACCTGGGATTACAGGCAGGTACCACTCTTCCCCATTAATTACTTATTTTTAAAATAAGGCTATTTTTAAAAATTGAACTATACTTTGTACTCAAAGAATGCACAGATCTAAAGTGTACAGGTTTATAATATTTTACATATATATGAACTTCCAAAAATCAGGATATAAAACATTTCCATCACTTTAGAAAATTTTTTCATGCTTAAACTTATATCACCCCTGAGCTCCACAAAAAAAGACCACCATTATTACTTGACCATTATAGCTGTTTTGCTAATTTTTGAACTGTATTTAAAGGAAACATACAGTATATATTTTGTATCTGTCTTCTTTCACCCAGAAAATATTTTTTTAGATTTTTCAATGTTATTAATGTTCCAGTATTTGTGTTTCTATAGTAACTGAATTATTCCACTGCATGATAAACCGTGATTTGTCTTCTGTCCTTCTGCTGAAGGCATAATATTTGTTTGAGTTATTATAAATTTTTACACAATAATTTTTGTGAGCTGTTCATTAATTTCCTAGGAAATATGCTAGGAATGGGATTGTTTTGAATAGAATAACTACATATGTAACTAAATTAGAAATTACTAAATACTTTTGAAAAGTAAGTGTATAGACTTCAAATTTCACCTTGAGTATCTATCAAAATAGCTAGAAAGCATGTTGTTTTCATCATTATAATAACCAAAAAATCAGAAGAAAATGCAAATTAATGACTTTCCTTGACTTTATTAGGGATGAAGATTATAAGGCAAACAACTAACCGAAGTCTGGGGAGAGATAAGCAACCAAAATAATCCAGGCATTTTTTTAACTATGGGAGAACCCACTAGATACATAGGAGTTTATTTATAAAAAAAAAAAAAACTCAAATAAAAAATAGTTAATAAATTGGTATAGACTAAGTATAGACTGGTTTAAGAGCATAAAGACCCAGAGGGCTATAGACATAAGTTGTTTGTATTTTTTTTTTCTCCATGGATTCCACCAAATCCTCCCAGGAAGATAAAGAAGTATTCTGAGAACGTGTCTTTAACGGTATCATTTCTTGGATAGGTGGAGGAACAAAGAGCAGCAAAAGCAGCCAAAACTCCTCTCAGACCCATTTCCTGATTTTTTGCATAGAACAAAAGATGTAATCTTCAAGGGCAAGAGTAACAGAAACTGTTACATTAGGACACTCAACAAAAAACCTTTGTAGCTATGGAAAGAAACAGGCCGAAATGTCTAATGTCGGGAGGAATAAGAACTAGGCTCAGCCATATTGCTAGAAAGTGGGTCACTGTGAAGGCCATATCCCTGTGACTGAGTTTACAGTACCTAAGGCAGGGCTTCCTGGAAACATCAGAAATCCCTTCTCTGTTTCCCACTAGTCCACTAACATGCATTGAGTGAAAATAACAGTAGAATACTGAGAATTCTTCAAGAAATAGATTATCTCTGGAGAACAGCGAAAATAGAATACACAAAAGCAAGCAGGGAACAATATTAACAAACTGAACTCAGCCATATAGAATAAGGATAACATTACAGTCAATTGAGATCAATCCCAGAATGCAAGGCTGGTTCTAACTTCATAAATTCAATCAACCGAATTTCCATAGTAACAGACTAAATAAGAAAAAAATATATATCATTTCAATAGATGCAGAGAAAATAATAAAATTCAATATCTATTTATGATAAAAACTATAACTAAATGAAACGAGGGGCAAAGTCCAGTGGTAGAGTGCATGCTTAGTATTCATAAGGCTCTGAATTCAAAACCAAGCACACATACACACACAAAAAAGTACTAGTATAATATGCATAGACATTTTCTAACTTTATAAAAGGCATTGAGTAAATGTAATGTGCCAGACACATAGCTTATATTATCTCAAAATTTTTTCAGCAGTTGTGAAATAGACATCATTAATATCCTAAGCAAGGAACAAACTGAGGAATAGAGATGAACTGACTTTTTTACAAACAACATCTAGTAAACAACAGATGGATTTCAATCCACATCTATCTGGAACAAGAACCTACTGTTTTAATATAATATTTTTCATTTAAGATTGAAAAAGAAACAGAAATTTTAGTTCAAAACAATGGATCACGGATTAGAATTGGTAACATGATAGAAAATCAGTAATTGTATCAATCATTTTTTTTTCAGGAAATGTAATGTTCGGTGAGGTAAATCTTATAATACAAAAAAAGAAAAAACCTAAGTATATATCATTTGTCAAAATTTCTTGTATCTTATAAAACTTAAAAAAATAAAAGTTTCTACTGAAAAAATAGATCAATGTATTTAAAAGCAGGTGACTTATAATTTTACTTTTAAGAAATAATCAGAGATGATCACAGATACATATGTGTGAAAGCTTCTATTCCAAGATTTATGATAATAAATGGAATGGAAGATTTCTATGTTCAATAAAAAGGGAGATATTAACTTAATTTCATGTTAGGAATTTAAGATTATGAGGCAAACAACTAAATAGAGTACAACAATATTGGGAAATTTTGATTTGCATATTTTAAAGATAGATAGAGGTAAAATGGGATGAATGCAAAAAGAACTTTGATTTTGTGACCTGTTCTATTCTTTTGAATAACTTTCTGCATTTGCTTCATTTTTCCACAATGAAAACTTATTACTTGAAATAACAGACATACAAAAAAGAATTCATCACAGTGAAGCACAGTGTTAGGAGGGAGATACTGCAGATTCAATGAGACACAGGGGTTGATAGCTGGTTGTGCATTTTGACCAAGTCTCCATTTATTCTTACAAAAGAGTACCCATGCAAAAGTCTGTGAGAAGTTATGCTCTCTCTAAAGTCACTCCTATACGTCTCTTTCTAGAGTACAGGCGTCTCTGTATACAATATTATTTGCCATGTTGCTGCAGATTAACAAGCCTGTTTTGGCTGCTCTCAGTCCATTCTTATCATGGTCTCTTTTTCTCTGTTTTGTAGCTATGATATCATTGGAAATGAGCAATCAATCATTTGTCACTGAATTTATCTTCTTGGGATTTTCCAACCACTCCAACCTACAGGGCTGGTTTTTTCTGCTCTTTCTGGTCATTTACCTGACCACTCTCCTGGGGAACATGCTCATAATAGTGATCACCAGGGTCCGTCCTGCGCTTCACAATCCAATGTACTTTTTCCTCAGCAATTTGAGCTTCTTGGACGTCTGCTAAACATCCACCACCCTCCCAGTACTGCTGGTGAACTTCTTCTGGAAGAAGAAGGCCATTTCTTATGAGGGCTTCCTTTCCCAGATCTTCTTATTGGTGACAAGTGCTGGTACAGAAGGCTTCTTACTGGCTGTGTGGCCAGTATGACTGCTGTGTGGCCACGTGCCGTCCTCCTCAGAACCTAGTCATCATGAATGTGAAGGTCTGTGTTGGCCAGGTGACTGGGTCTTTGCTGTGTGGGCTGGTGAATTTGGTCACACACACGGTGCTGGCCATCACACTCACTCTGTGTGGGCCCCACCAGTTCAGCCACTTTCTCTGTGACACCCCATTGCTCCTGAAGCTCTCCTTCTCAGACACCTCTGTCAACGAGTCTGCACTCCACGTGGACAGTGCCACCATGGGCCTGAGCCCCTTCCTCTTCACTGCAGGCTCCTACGCACTCATCTTGGCGTGCATCCTGGGGATTTCCTCTTCCCATGGCAGGAGGAAGGCCTTCTCCACCTGTGCGTCCCCCCTCATTGTCGTGCTGGTCTTCTATGGAACAGCCAACTTCCACTATGACAGGCCCAGAGAAGGCTGGTCATGGACACCCTGGACTTTGTGCTCTTCTGTGTGGTGAGCCTTCTGTTGAGCCTCGTCATTCACAGCCTGAGAAGCAACGAGGTCCAGAGGGCCCTGAGGAAGCTGGCTGGAGGGTGTGCATCCATTTGCACCATCAAAGTCTAGACCAATCTTCAAACTGGAGTATACAGTCATCTGAAAAATATGCGTCCCAGGGACTTGTAGGCACCTGGTTAGAGAGTCTGTATCTGGAGCTTCAACTCCAACTCCCGCTTTTAAAATCTCTGAGACTCCTTTCTCTCCTCTCTTTTCACAAACACCCTTTTCGCACTTTCAGGTTCAAATGTGTTAGACACCTTGTGTGGGTGTTCAGCACCATCTCTGTCCTTCTGTGTTCTCCCCACACCAGAGGGACAGAAAGTACGAGAACCTCATTTCCCACACTCCCCTGCCTGCAGGCCTCCATTTTAGGAGGTTTTGTCAAGATCAGCAAAACACAAGGCAGAGAGTAAGAAAGAAAAAGAAGAAAGTGGTTTTTTTTGGATCCCATAGCAGCAGCAGAAAACCAGCCCTGTAGAGGCAGGAACTAATCTCCTTGGTGCCAGGAGCTGTGTGTGCAGGCTCCTAGACAGCTGTTCCTGAATGTGGGTCACAGTAGCGTGGAATGAGCGTCTCTTTCCAGGGATGTTAGGGTTTCCATATATGGGGGTGGTGTCACCTGTTCTATTTTTCTTTTTTCTTCCAGATCTCCCAACCATTTAATAACTTTTTTCTGTGTAAACTTCCTCTACCCTAAGACATCAAGAGTCATTCTTAGTCTTTACCTGACCACGGTGGCACTGACCACAATAGTGGTTTAAATCAGAGATGGTTCTAGATAACAGATGTGAGGACGTAAATTGGATGTCTGACATGAGGGAATTGAATATGTTGATGATGTCACAGCCCATGGGAAAGGAGACCTGATAATTCCTGGTGTGCAATGACCCAACAGAGACTTTAAGTTATTGTGGCCTGAAATCAAATGTCTATGGAAAACTGAGCTTTGGAATAACACCATCGACCTTCAGGGTGGGAATGAACATTGCAACATGACTACAGACTGCTGTTACTGACAGGAGTGAGAGACTTACAGAAAGAAAATGATAAGTTCAAGCATTATATTCCTCCTTCAAGTCAGGTTCAGATCATGAGAAATATTTTCTCTCTGGAAAGTGATAAAGGTTAATATCAGAATAAAACACCCAATTCTCCAAATTGCAGAAGTACAAAGAAAAATATAAATCCACCTTTTCTCCAGGTCTCTCTTATGTCAATTAGGACATTAATGGGGGAATGATTGAGACCCTGTTAATTAGAATGGCAAAATACCAGTGGAATTAGACAAATCTCAGAGCCTTGAACTCTGAAATCTCCATTAACCCTCTTTGCTGTCAAAAGCAGCTTTTCCTCGCCCGAAAAGACTAGCTTTCCCTAAATTGAAGACCCTATGGTGACTCTACCTGGGCAGTTGTCTTTTTTTTAAAGAGAGTGGGAGAGGAGAGGAGAGGAGAAGAGAGGGGAGAGAGAGAGAGAGAGAGAGAGAGAGAGAGAGAGAGAGAGAGAGAGGGAGAGAGAATTTTTAATATTCATTTTCTAGTTCTCGGCGGACACAACATCTTTGTTGGCATGTGGTGCTGAGGATCGAACCCGGGCTGTACGCTTGCCAGGCAAACACACTACTGCTTGAGCCACATCCCCAGCCCAATTGTCTTTAAGATGCTCATCCATCATCCCACATTGTCACCAGACTCTTAATTGGGGTCTGATCCTAGAATGCCTCAGGTAAGAGTATAAAATATAGCCCAGGAGAGTATAAGGGTCACACCAAAATAAAAGGTAAATATTTTACTTATTTTGTTAATAGGATCCTTAAGAATATATAAGAGAATTTGTTTGAGTCTTCTAGACCAAAGAAGTCAGGACATATTGCTGGATCATCTTGAATGCAGTCACAGGGACGTAATCACCAGAAATGTTAGGGCCAAGGATTTTCCTGAGCCATGGGGAGTGGGTATTAGACTCTCTTTGGTTGACTTGCAAGTATTTTCATATATTTGTTGTCCACTCACATATTTTATTCTAGGACATGTCTGTTTAGTTCATTTAGTTTCCCATTTCGTAATTGGGTTATGTGATGATTGGGTTATTTAATAATTGTGGGTTTGATGTTAAGTTTTTTGAGTTCTTTATTAATATTCTGAATATTTATCCTCTTTTAGAAGAGCCCCTCATTAAGATTTTCTGTCTTTCCGTAGGTTCTCTTGTCATGTTTTAATTGTCTCCTTTGCTGTGCAGAACCTTCTCAATTTGATGCCATCCTATTAGCTAACTTTTTGTGTTATCTCCTGAGCTTTGGAATCCTATTGAGAAAGTCATTGCCTCTGCCTGTAGGTTGGAGTATTCACTTTGTTTTTTTCCTAGAAACTGCATAATTTCTGGTCTAGTTCCTGTGTCTTTAATGCATTTTGAGTTGATTTTTTGAAGAGTGAGCAATAGTTCAGGTCTCATTCTTCGGCATTTGGACAGGGGTGTAGAAGGACTGTTTTAGAGAGCAGATGTTAAAGACTGGGTTGCAGAAGAACTGTTGCAGAGAGAAGAATTTGGAGACTGAGGTGTAGAAGGACTGTTACAGAAAGCAGAGTTTGGAGACTGGGGTGCACAAGAATCATTGCAGATAGCAGAGTTTTCAGACGGAGGTGCAGAAGGACTGTTGCAGAGAGCAGATGTTGGATACTGGGGTTCAGAAAGACTTTTTCAGAGAGCAGAGGTTTGAGACAAGTGTACAAAAGGATGGTTGCAGAAAGCAGAGGTTAGAGACTGGGGTGCAGAAAGACCATTGAAGAGGTCAGAGTTTGAGAACTGAGGTGCAGAAGGATTGTTAAAGAGAACAGAAGTTGAAGACTGGTGTGCAGAAAGACTGTTGCAGAGAACAGAGTTTGGAGACTGGGTTTAGAAAGACTGTTGCAGAGAGCAGAGGTTGGAGACTGTGTTGCAGAAGTCCTGTTACAGAGAGCAGAGTTTGGAGACTGTTGTGCAGAACGACTGTTACAGAGAGCATAGTTTGGAGACTTTGATGTAGAAGGATCTTACAGAGAGCAGAGAAAGAAGCCTGAGGTTCAGAAGGACTGTTACAGAGAGCAGAGGAAGGAGACTGGGGTGCAGGGTGGTCGTTGCAGAGAACAGAGATATCAGACTAAGGTGCAGAAGGACTGTTGCAGAGAGCCGATTTTGGAGACTGGGGTGCAGAAGGACTGTTGCAATGAGCATAGGTTGGAGACTGGGGTGCAGAAGGCTTGTTATAGAGAACAGAATTTGGGGACTGGGGTGCAGAAGGCCTCTTACAGAGAGGAGAGTTCAAAGAAGGGGCGCAGAAGGTCTGTTAGAGAGGGCAGAGTTGGGAGACTGGGTTGCGGAAGGATCTTAAAGAGAGAAGATGTTGGAGACTGAGGTGTAGAATGATCGTTGCAGAGAGAAGAGGTTGGAGATTGGGGTGCAGAAGGCCTGTTACAGAGAGCAGAGGTTGAAGACTGAAGTGCAGAAGGACTGTTATAAAGAGCATAGTTAGGGACTGAGTGGCAGAAGGTTCTTAAAAACTGCAGAGTTTGGAGACTGAGGGGCAGGAGGACTGTTACAGAAAGCAGTGTCTGGAGACTGGACTTTAGATGGATCTTGAAGAGAGAAGAGGTTTCAGACTGAGGTGTAGTTCAACTGTTTTAGAGAGCAGAGGTTGGAGACTGAGTTGCAGAAGGTCTATTAAGGGGAGCAAATTTCGGAGACTGTGTTGCAGAAGGATCTTACATTGAGCAGAGTTTGGAAACTGAGGTGCAGAAGGACTGTAACAGAGAGCAGATGTTAAACTCTGGGGTGCAGAAAGATTGTTGCAGAGACCAAAATTTTCAGACTGAGGTGCAGAAGGACTTTTGCAGAGAGCAGATGTTGGAGACTGGGGTGTAGAATTTTCGTTGAAGAGAGCAGAAGTTGGAGACTGCAGTACAGAAGGACTGTTTCAGAGAGCAGAGAGTGGGGACTAGGGTACTGAAAAACAGAGAGCAGATGTTGGGAACTGTTGTCCAGAAGAACTGTTGCAGGGGGCAGAATATTGAGAATGGAATGTAGAAGGACTTTTGCAGAGAGCAGAGGTTGGAGACTAAGATACAGAAGGAAGGACAAAGAAAGCAGAGGTTGGAGACTGGCTTGCAAAAGGACCTTCACAAAGAGCAGAGTTTGGAGACTGCGGTACATAAGGACTGTTACAGAGAACAGAGTTTGGAGACTGGGGAGCAGAAGGAGTGTTGCAGAGTACACAGGTCGGAGACTGGGGTACAGCAAGACCGTTGCATAAAGCAGAGTTTGGAGACTGGCGTGGAGAAGGAATATTACAGAGAGCAGAGTTTCGAAAGTGGGGTCAGAAGGATCTTTCAGAGAGCAGACGTTGGAGACTGGGATTCAGAAGGATCGTTGCAGAGAGCAGAGTTTAGACACTGGGGTGCAGAAGGACTGTTGCAGAGAGCAGATGTTGGAGACTGGGGTGCAGAAGGCCTCTTCCAGAGAGCAGAGGTTGAAGACTGAGGTGGAGAAAGTGTGTTACAGAGAACAGAGTTTCTAGACTGGGGTGCAGAAAGACTGTTGCAGAGAGCAGAGGTTTAAGACTGAGGTACAGAAGGATCATTTCAGAAAGCAGAGTTGGAGACTGGGATGAAGGAGCACTGTTACACAGAGCACACGTTGCAGACTGGGGTGCAGAAGAAAATTTGCAGACACCAGAGGTTGTAGACTGGGGTGCATAAGGACTGTTGCAGATAGCAGAGTTTGGATATGAGGTGCAGAAACACTGTTACAGAGAGCAGAGGTTGTAGACTGGGGTGCCGAAGGACTGATACGAAAGCAGAGGTTGGGGACTGGGGTGCAGAAGGACCGTTACAGAGAGAAGAGTTTGGAGACTGCGGTACAGAAGGACTGTTACAGAGAGTAGAGTTTGGCGACTGTTGTGCAGAAGGAGTGTTGCAAAGAACAGAGTTTGGATACTGAGGTGCAGAAGGACTGTTTCAGAGAGCAGAGTTTTTTGAAAGGTTGCAGAAGGATGTTACAGAGAGCAGAGGTTGGAGACTGAGATGCAGAAGGATTGTTATAGAGAACAGACTTTGGAGACTGGGGTACAGAAGGTCTGTTACAGAGAAAAGAGTTGGAGAAGGGGTGCAGAAGGACTATTAAAGGAGGCAGAATCTGGAGACTGGGTTGCAGAAGAAACTTACAGAGAGCAGATGTTGGAGAGTGAGGTGCCGAGGGACTGTAACAGAGAGTAGAGGTTGGAGATTGAGGCACAGAAAGATTGTTACAGAGAGCAGAGTTTAAAGACTGGGGTGCAGAAGGACGGTTACAGAGGGCAGATTTTGGAGACTGTGGTTCAAAACAACTGATACAGAGAGCAGAGGTTGGATACTGGGGTGCATAAGGACCCTTACAGAGAACAGAGGTTAGAGACTGTGGTACAGAGGACTGTTACAGAGATCAGAGGTTGGAAACTGGGGTGCAGAAGAACTGAGTAGAGTACAGATTTTGGAGACTGGGGTGCAGAAGGATAGTTGGGGCGATCAGAGTATGGAGACTGGGGTGTTGAGGGACTGTTGCACAGAGCAGAGATTGGAGATTGAGGTACAGAAGGACTGTTACAGAGAGCAGAGGTTGGAGACTGGGTTGGAAATGGAGTATTACAGAGAGCAGAGTTTTCAGACTGAGGTACAGAAGAACTGTTGCAAAAAGCAGATATTGGAGACCGGGGTTCACAAGAACTGTTGCAGCGAGATGAGGTTTGAGACTGAGGTGCAGAAGGATCGTTGCAGAGAGCAGAGGTTGGAGAGTGAGTTGCAGAAGGGTGGTTGCAGAGAGCAGAGGTTCGAGACTGGGGTGCAGAAGGATTGTTACAGAGAGCAGAGTTTGGAGACTGAGATGCAGAATAACTTTTACAGAGAGCACAGTTTGGAAACTGGGTTGCAGACGGAATGTTGCAGAGAGCAGAGGTTGGAGATTTGGGTACAGAAAGACTGTTGCAGAAAGCAGAGTTTGGAGACTGAGGTGCAGAAGGACTGTTGCAGAGAGCAGAGGTTAAAGACTGGGGTGCAGAAGAAAGTTACAGATAGCAGACGTTGGAGACTGGGTTTCAGAAGGATCCAACAGAGAAAAGAGTTTGGAGACTGCGGGGCAAAAGGACAGTTACAGAGAGCGGATTTTTGAGACTGGGGTGCATAAGGATCATTACAGAGAGCAGAGGTTGGAGACCGGGGTGCAGACAGAGTTTTAGAGAGACCATATGTTTGATACTGGGTGCAGAATAAATGTTGCAGAGTGCAGAGTTTGGAGACTAGGTTCCAGAAGGACTGTTACAGCGAGCAGGGGTTGGAGACTGGTGTGCAGAAGGATCTTAGAGAGAGCAGAGGTAGGAGACTGGGGTGCAGAAGGACTGTTTTAGAGAGCAGAGGTAGGAGACTGGGGTGCAGATGGATCGTTGCAGAGAGTAGAGTTTGGAGACTGGGGTGCAGAAGGCCTCTTAGAGAGAGCAGATGTTGGAGACTGGGATGCAGAAGGCTTGTTACAGAGAGCAGAGTTTGGAGACTGGAGTGTAGAAGGACTGTTACAGAGAGCAGAGTTTGCAGACTTGTTTTCAGAAGGGTCTTACAGAGAGCTGAGGTAGAAGGCAGAGGTACAGAAAGACTGTTACAGAGAGCAGAGGTTGGAGACTGGGGTGCAGAGGGATTGTTGCAGAGAGCAGATTTTTCAGACTGAGGTACAGAAGAATTGTTGCAGAGAGCAGATGTTGAAGACTGGGTTGCACAAGGACTGTTTAAATGAGCAGAGGTTGGAGACTGGGGTGCAGAAGGATCGTTGCAGTGAGCAGAGGTTGGAGACTGGGGTGCAGATGGACTGATACAGAGAGCAGAGGTTGGAGACTGGAGTGCAGAAGGATCTTACAAAGAGAAGAGGTTGGAGACTGATGTGCAAAAGCACTGTTTAAGAGCGTAGAGTTTGGAGACTGAGCTGCAAAAGGACCCTTGCAAAGAGCAGAGTTTGGAGACTGAGGTGCAGAAGGATAGTTACAGAGAAAAGACGTTGGAGACTGGGGTGCAGAAAAACTTTTGCTAAGATCAGAGGTTTTAGACTGGGGTGTAGAAGGTGTGTTACAGAGATTAGAGTTTGGAGATTGGGGTCTAGAATGACTGTTACAGAGAGCAGAGGTTGGAGACTGGGATATAGAAGGACTGTTGCAGAAAGCAGATGCTGAAGACTGGGGTGCAAAAGGACAGTTGCAGAGAGAAGAGGATGGAGACTGGGGTGCAGAACGATCCTTGGGGCGAGCAGAGTATCGAGACTGGGCTGTACAAGGACTGTTACACAGAGCAGAGGTTGGAGACTAGGGTTTAGAAGGACTTTTTCAGAGAGCAGATGTTGGAGACTTGGGTGAAGAAGAACTGTTGCATAGAGCAGAGGATGGAGACTGAGATGCAGATGACGTTTACAGAAATCAGAGTTTGAAGACTGAGGTGTAAAAGGACTGTTACAGAGAGCAGACTTTGGAGACTGTGGTGCAAAAGGATCGTTACAGAGAGCAGAATTTGGAGACTTGGGTTCAGAAGGATGGTTAGAGAGAGCAGAGTTTGAAGACTGTGGTGCAGACAGACTTTAACAGAGAGCACATGTTAAAGACTGAGGTGCAGAGAAACTGTTGCAGAGAGCAAAGATAGGAGACTGTGGTGCAGAAGGAGTGTTGCAGAGAGCAGAAGCCTGAGACTGAGGTGCAGAAGGATCCTTACAGAGAGCAGAAATTGGAGACTGTGGTACAGAGGAGTGTTACAGAGAGCAGAGGTTGGTTACAGGTGTGCAGAAGGATCTTATAGCGAGCATACGTTGGAGACTGGGGTGCAGAAGGATTGTTGCAGAGAGCAGAGGTTGGAGACTGGAATGAAGAAGGACTGATACAGATAACAGAGGTTGGAGACTGGGGTGCAGAAGGCCTGTTACAGAGAGCAGAGTTTAAAGACTGGTGTGTAGATGGACTCTTACAGAGAGCAGAGGTTTAATACTGGGTTGCAGGAGGATGCTACAGAGAGCAGAGATTGGAGGCTGAGGTGCAGAAGCACTTTTACACAGAGAAGAGTTTGGAGACTGAGGTGAAGAAGGACCCTTGCAGAGAACAGAGGTTAAAGATTGAGGTGCAGAAGTCCCATTACAGAGAGCAGTGCTTGGAGACTGGGGTACAGAAATAGAGTTACAGAGAGCAGACTTTAAAGACTGGGTTTCAATAGGATCTTACGGAGAGCAGAGTTTGGAGACTGAGGTACAGAAGGACTGTTAAAGAGAGCAGAGGTTGGAGACTGAGGTGCAGAAGGAATGTTATAGAGACTCAGGTACAGAAGGACTGTTATAAAGAGCAGAGTTTGGAGACTGGGGTGTAGAAGGACTGATAGAGAAAGCAGAGCTTGGTGACTGGGGTGCAGAAGGACTGTTGCAGAGAGCAAAGTTTGAGACTGAGGTGGAGAAGGACTGTTGCAGAGAGTAGATGTTAGAGACTGGGGTGCAGAATAACTGTTGTAGAGAACAGAGGTTGGAGACTGGGGTGCAGAAGGACCATTGCACATATCAGAGGTTGGAGACTGGCAGACTGGGGTGCAGAAGGACCGTTACAGAGTTAAGAGGTTGAAGACAGCAGTACAGAAGGACGGTTACAGAGAGCAGAGGTTGGAGATTGGGGTGGAAAAGGAATATTGCAGAGAGCAAATTTCGGAGATTGGGCTGCAGAAGGACTGTTGCAGCGAGCAGAGGTTGAAGACTGGGGTGCAGGAGGACTGGTGCAGAGAGCAGAGTTTGCAGACTGAGGTGCAGAAAAACCCTTACAAAGAACAGAGGTTGGATACTGTGGTACAGAAGAACAGTTATAGGGAGCAAAGGTTGGAGACTGGGGTGCAGAATAACTGTTGTGGAGAAAAGAGTTTAGAGAGTGGAGTGCAAAATGACCATTGCAGATAGCAGAGGTTGGAGACTGGGTTTTAGAACGATCATACAGAGAGCAGTGTTTGGACAATGAGGTGCAGAAGGACTTATGCAGAGAGCAGAGGTTGGAGATTGGGGCGCAGTAGGACTATTGCAGAGAGCAGAGGTTGGTGTCTGAGGTGGAGAAGGACTGTTACAGAGAGCAGAATTTAGAGACTGGGGTGCAGAAGGACTGATACGGAAAGCAGAATTTGGAGACTGCGTTGCAGAAAGACCGTTACAGAGTGCAGAGGTTGGAGACTGAAGTACAGAAGGACGGTAACAGAGAGCAGAAGTTGGAGACTGTGGTGGAAAAAGACTGTAGCAGAAAGCAGATTTTGGAGACTGGGGTGCAGAAGGACTGTTGCAGAGAGCAGAGGTTGCAGAGTGAGGTGAAGAAGGACTGTTACAGAGAGCAAAGTTTGGAGAATGAAGTGCAGAAGGAACCTTAAAGAGAACTGAGTTTGAAGACTGCGGTATCGAAGAACTGTTGTAGAGAACAAGGTTGGAGGCTAGGGTACATAGGGACCATTGCAGAGAGTAGACGTTAGAGACTGTGGTGCAGAAGGAATGTTACCGAGAGAAGAGTTTGGAAACTGGGGTGCATAAGAATCTTCCAGTGAAAAAAGTTTGGAGACTGGGCTGAAGAAGGATTGTTGCAGAGAGCAGACGTTGGAGACTTGGTTGCAGAAGGATCCTTACAGAGAGCAGAGGTTGGAGACGTGGGCGCATAAGAACTGTTACAGAGAGCAGAGTTTGGAGTCTGGGTTCAGAAGCACTGTTACAGAAAACAGAGTTTGGAGACTGGTTTTCAGAAGAATCTTACAGAGAGCAGAGTTTTGAGACTGCGGTACAGAAGGACTGTTACAGAGAGCAAAAGTTGGAGAATGGGGAGCAGAAAAACTGTTGCAGAGGACAGAGGTTTGAGACTGGGGTGCAGCTCGACCATTGCAGAAAGCATAGGTTGGAGACTGGGGTAGAGAAGGCATGATACAGAGAGCAGAGTTTGGAAACTGGGGTGCAGTAGGATCTTACAGAAAGAAGTGGTTGGAGACTGATGTGCAGTAGGACTCTTACAGAGAGCAGAGTTTAGAGACTGGGTTGCAGAATTCCTGTTACAGAGAGCAGAGGTTGGAAACTATTCTGCAGAAGGACTGTTACAGAGAGCAGAGTTTGGAGACTGGGATGTAGTATGGTCTTACAGAGAGCAGATGTAGGAGACTGAGGTGCAGAAGGATTGTTGCAGAGAGCAGAGTTTTCAGACTGAGTTGCAGAAGGACTCTTGCAGAGAAAAGATGTTGGAGACTGGTGTGCAGAAGGACTGTTGCAGAGAGCAGAGTTTGGAGACTGGGGTGAAGAAGGATCGGTGCAGAGAGCAGAGGTTGGAGACTGGTGTGCAGAAGAACAGTTACAGAGAGCAGAGTTTGGAGACTGGGTTGGAGAAGGATCCTACAGAGGATGAAGAATGAGGTACAGAAAGACTGTTACAGAGTGTTGGAGACTGAGGTGCAGAAGTAACGTTGAGGAGTACAGAGTTTGGAAATTGGGGTGCAGAAGGATTGTTACAGAGCGCAGAGGTTGTAGACTGGGGTGCAGAAGGACTGTTGCAGATAGCATATTTTGGAGTCTGTGGTGCAGATAGACTGTTGCAGAGAGCAGAGGTTGGAGACTGAGGTGCAGAAGGACTGTTATGGAGCGCAGAGTTTGGAGACTGGGGTGCAGAAGGACTGATACAGAAAGCAGAAATTGGAGTCTGGGGTGCAGAAAGACGGTTACAGAGAGCAGAGGTTGGATTCTGCAGTAGAGGAGGACTGTTACAGAGAGCAGAGGTTGGAGACTGGGGTGCAGAAGGACTGTAAAAGAGAGCAAATGTTGGGAACTAGGGTGCCATAGGAATGTTGCAGAGAGCAGAGTTTGGAGACTGGGGTGCAGAAGAACTGTTGAGGAGAGCAGAGGTTGGAGACTGAGGTGCAGAAGAACTGTTGTAGAGATCAGAGTTTGGAAACTGGGGTGCAGTAGGATCATTGCAATGAGCAGAGGTTAAAGACTGGGGTGCAGAAAGACTGATAGAGAAAGCAGAGATTGGAGTTTGTGGTTAAAAAAGAAGGATACAGAGAGCAGAGGTTGGACTGCAGTACAGAATGTCTTTTAAAGAGAGCAGTGGTTTGAGTCTGGAGTGCAGAAGTACTGTTGCAGAAATAAGATGTTGCTAACTAGGGTGCAGAAAGACTGTTGCAGGAGCAGAGGTTGGAGACTGGGGTGCAAAAGGAGTGACACAGAAAGCAGAGTGTGTAGACTGGGGTGCAGTAGGACTCTAACAGAGAGCAGATGTTGGATACTAGGTGGCAGAAGGACTGTTAAAGAGAGCAGAGTTTAGAGACTGGCGTGCAAAAGGACTGTTGCAGAGAGCAGAGGTTGGAGACTGGGATGAAGAAGAATTGTTGCAGAGAGAAGGGTTTGGAGACTGGGGTGCAGAAGGACTGTTTCAGAGAGCAGAGGTTGAAGACAGGTGTGCAGAAGGACCTTTGCAGAGAGTAAATGTTGGAGACTGAGGTGCAGAAGGAATATTAAAGAGTTCAGTAGTAGAAGCCTGGGGTGCAGAAGGATTGTTACAGAGAGCAGAGTTTGGAGACTGGGGTACAGAAGGTCTGTTGCCGAGAGCAGAGGTTGGAATCTGGGGTGCAGGAGGACTGTTACAAAGAGCATAGTTTCAAGACTGGGTTGCAGAATTCCTGTTACAAAGAGCAGAGGTTGGAAACTGTTGTGCAGAAGGACTGTTACAGAGAGCAGAGTGTGGAGACTGGGTTGCAGAAGGGTCTTACAGAGAGCAGAGGTAAGAGGCTGAGGTGCAGAGGGATCATTGCAGAGAGCAGAGTTTTCAGACTGAGTTGCAGAAGGACTGTTTCATAGAGCAGATGTTGGAGACTGGGGTGCAGAAGGACTGATGCAGAGAGCAGAGCTTAGAGACTGGGGTGAAAAAGGTCATTGCAGAGAGCAGAGTTTGGAGACTGGTGTGCAGAAGGACTGTTACAAAGAGCAGAGTTTGGAGACTGGGTTGGACAAGGATCTTACAGAGAGCAGAGGTTGGAGAATGAGGTGCAGAAGGAGTGTTAAAGAGAGTAGAAGTTTTAGACTGAGGTGCAGAAGGACCGTTGCAGAGAACAGAGTTTGGGGACTGAGGTGCAGAAGGATTGTTACAGAGAGCAGAGGATGAAGACTGGGGTGCAGTAGTACTTTTGCAGGGAGCAGAGTTTGGAGACTGGGGTGCAGAAGGACTGTTGCTGAGAGCAGAGGTTGGAGACTGGGGTCTAGAAAGACTCTTACAGAGCAGAGTTTCTAGACTTGGGTGCAGAAGGACTGATACAGAAAGCAGAATTAGGAGTCTTGGGTGGAGAAAGACCGTTACAGAGAGTAGAGGTGGAGACTGCAGTACAGGAGGACTGTTACAGAGAGTAGAGGTTGGAGACTCTGGTGCAGAAAGACTGTTTCAGAGAGCAGATGTTGGTAACTATGGTGCAGAAGGACTGTTGCAGATAGCAGACTTCGGAGACTAGGATGAAGAAGGACTGTTGCAGAGAGCATAGGTTTGAGACTGCGGTGCAGAAGAACTGTTACAGAGGACAGAAGTTGAAGACAGGGGTGCAGAAGGACTGTTACAGAAATCACAGGATGGAGACTGAAGTGCTCAAGGAGAGATACAGAGAGCAAAGTTTGGAGAGTGAGGTTACAAAAAACTGATTCAAAAAGCAGAGGAAGGAGAATGGGTTGCAGAAGGACCGTTACAGAGAGCATACGAAGGATACTGCGATACAGAAGAACTGTTACAGAGAGCAGATGTTGGAGACTAGGGAGCAGAAGCACTGTTACAGAGAAAAGAGTTTTGAGACTGGGGTGCCGCAGGACCCTCACAGAAAGCAGAGGTTTGAGACTGCGGTGGAGAAGGAGTGTTATAGAGAGAAGATTTTGGAAACTGGAGGGCAGAAAGATCTTACAGAGATCAGAGGTTGGAGACTGTGGTGCAGAAGGACTGTTGCAGAGAGCAGACATTGGAGACTGGGGTACAGAAGGATCTTTGCAGAGAGCATTGTTTGGAGACTGGGGTGAAGAAGGACTGTGGCAGAGGGCAGATGTTGGAGAACTGGGTGCAGAAGGACTGTTACAGAGAGCAGAGGTTGGAGACTGTGGTGTAGGAGGAGTGTTACAGAGAGCAGATTTTAGAGACTGAGGTGCCGATGGACTGTTACAGAGAGCAGATTTTGCAGACTGAAGTGCGGAAAGACAGTTACAGAGAGCAGAATTTGGAGACTGGTGTGCAGAAGGACTGTTAAAGAGAGCAGAGGTTGGAGACTGGGGTTCAAATCGATCTTAGAGAGAGTAGAGTTTGGAGACTGGGGTGCAAAAGGACTGTTGCAGAGAGCAGATGTTGGAGACTGGGGTGGAGACGAATCAATGCAGAAAGAAGAGGTTGGAGACTGTGGTGCAGAAGGCCTGTTACAGAGAGCAGAGGTTGGAGACTGGGTTTCAGAAGTCCTGTTTCAGAGAGCAGAGGTTGGGGACTGTTGTGCAGCAGGACTATTACAGAGTACAGAGTTTAAAGACTAAGTTGCAGAAGCATCTTAGAGAGAGCAGACTTGTGAGACTGAGGTGCAGTAGGACTGTTACACAGGGCAGAGGTAGGAGACTGGGGTGCAGAAGGGTCCTTGCAGAAAGCAGAGTTTTCAGACTGAGGTGCAGAAGAACTGTTGCAGAGAGCAGATGTTTAAGACTGGGGTGCAGAGGGATTGTTACAGAGAGCAGAGTTTGGAGACTGGAGTGCATGAAGATCTTACATCGATGTTCATAGCAGCACAATTCACTATAGCAAGATTATGAAATCAGCCTAGATGCCCTTTAATAGATGAATGGATAAAAAAATGTGACATTTATACACAATGGAGTATTACTCTACATTAAAAAATGACAAAATCATATTATTTGGAGGGAAATGGATGGCATTAGAGCAGATTATGCTAAGTGAAGCTAGTCAATCTTTAAAAAACAAATACCAAACGACCCCTTTGATATAAGGGGAGTAAACAAGGACAGGGTAGGGACGAAGAGCTTGAGGAGAAGATTTACATTAAACAGGGATGAGAGGTGGGAGCGAAAGGGAGTGAGAAGGGAAATCGCATGGAAACGGAAGGCGATCCTCAGGGTTATACAAAATGATATATAAGAGGAAAGGAGGGGTAAGACAAGATAATATAAATGGAAAAAATGATTTACAGTAGAAGGGGTAGAGAGAGAAAAGGGGAGGGGAGGGGAGGGTAGGGGGGATAGTAGAGAATAGGACAGACAGCAGAATACATCAGACACTAGAAAGGCAATATGTCAATCAATGGAAGGGTAACTGATGTGATACAGCAATCTGTATACGGGGTAAAGTTGGGAGTTCATAACCCGCTTGAATCAAACTGTGAAATATGATGTATTAAGAACTATGTAATGTTTTGAACGACCAATAATAAAAAAAAAAAAGATCTTACAGAGAGCAGAGATTGGTGACTAGGGTGCAGAAGGACTGTTGCCGAGAGCAGAGGTTGAAGACTGGGGTGGAGAAAAATCATTGCAGAGAGAAGAGGTTGGAGACTGGGGTTCTGAAGGCCTATTACAGAGAGCAGAGTTTTGAGACTGGATTGCAAAATTCCTGTTACAGAGAGCAGAGGTTGGAAACTATTCTGCAGAAGGAAAGTTACAGAGAGCAGAGTTTGGAGACTGGGTTCTAGAAGGGTCTTACAGAGAGCAGATGTAGGAGACTGAGGTGCAGAAGGATCATTGCAGAGAGCAAAGTTTTAGACTGAGTTGCAGAAGGACTGTTGCAGAGAGCAGATTTTGAGACTGGTGTGCAGAAGGACTGTTGCAGAGAGGAGAGTTTGGAAACTGGGGTGAAGAAGGACAGTTACAGAGAGCAGGGTTTGGAGACTGGGTTGGAGAAGGATCCTACAGAGAGCAGAGGTTGAAGAATGAGGTGCAGAAAGACTGTTACAGAGAGTAGATGTTGAAGACTGAGGTTAAGAAGTAACGTTGAGGAGTACAGAGTTTGGAGACTGAGGTGCAGAAGGAGTGTTACAGAGAGCAGAGGTTGGAGACTGGGGTGCAGACGGACTGTTGCAGATAGCGGATTTTGGAGTCTGTGGTGCACAAGGACTGTTGCAGAGAGCAGAGGTTGGAGACTGAGGTGCAGAAGGACTGTTATAGAGAGCAGAGGTTGGAGACTAGAGTGCAGAAGGACTGACACAGAAAGCAGAGATTGGAGTCTGGGGTGCAGAAAGACCATTACAGAGAGCAGAGGTTTGATTCTGCAGTACAGGAGGACTGTTAAAGAGAGCAGAGGTTGGAGACTGGGGTGCAGAAGGAGTGTAAGAGAGAGCAGATGTTGGTAACTAGGTGTGGTGAGCCTTTCCTGCGGAATGTGGTCGCCATTACATGATGGCGCTGGCTCCGCTGTGGTCTGTGAAGTACAACTCCGTATCAGAGAGAGTTGGCGTATTGTCAACTCCTTATCAGAGAGAATTGGTGTGTTGATTTCTAGCACCCTGTGAGAAGGGTCAACGTGGCAGCTTCGCATTGGGGTTCGCGGTGCTTTATTAAGGCTGGGAGGGGCATCCGAGGGAGATTAGAAGAATTATTAGAAGAATATCAAGGGCCTGAATAAACTGCTGAAAGAAGATTCCTGAGTCACGTCTTCCTTGCAGGCAAGGGGGTAGTGACAAGTGGTGCCGAGACCCGGGAGAAAACACCAGGAACCAGAACTTTCAGTAGCCAGGGTGGCGCGCCGGTAAGTCCCATGTAAGGTGGGACCAGCTGTTAAAAAGCGGAGGCTCCTCTGTCAATAAAGAGAGAGTGTTAAAAGGTAACTGCTCCTCTGTAAATAAAGAGAGGGCGTTACATCTCAGCAATTGCACTCTGTATTTTCGTTTTTGTTTTCTGTGTATTTTCATTTTGTTTTTGTGTATTTTCACTTTCGTTTCCTGTGTTTTCTTGTGTTGCGTCATGGGTGCCGTGACTTCAAATCCACTTCTTCTGGCCCTAGATGGCCTTTTACGTTCCAAGGGACTGGAGGTGAAACGCAGTACCTTAGAGATATTTTTACAGAGGGTAGATACAGCTGCACCATGGTTCACATTTTCGGGCAGCCTCACTACACCCAGCTGGGATAAATTAGGGAAAGACCTTGATTTTGCTCGTGAGCAGGGCATGTTAGAGGGCAGGGTGATACCCCTCTGGAAGATGGTCAGTAGTTGCCTTACAGATGGCAGATGCCAGGAAGCGCTTGTTAAAGGGCAAGAAGTTTTAGAACAATTACATGAGGAAAAATCAGAAACAACAGAGAGCGAAGTGTCTCAGGAAGAGGGGAGTGTGCGGGGCGTAGAGAACGGGAAGAGACGACTGTATCCAGATCTCAGTGTGCTGCGCACGCCCCCATGCGAAAGTGGATCAGAGGTAGAAGATAATGAAGAGGAGGAGCTGGAGACGCTGTCTCGGCAGCTAGGGAGTTTAGGTACAGGGAACAGAGATAAGCAAGGGCTCAAGAAAGGACAGCCTCCCGATCTGCCTCTGTATGGCGGGGGTGTTTCGGGACAAAGTTTCCACGCCCAAACATGGAGGGCTCTTAACGCTGAGATGGGTCTTGCTTATCCAGTTTTTCAGGATGATAATAGGGGAAGATTTCATGAGCTTTTGGATTTCAAAATTGTAAAGACCCTGGCGGAGTCTGTGCGCCCTTATGGGGTTGATGCCACTTTTACACTAACTCAGGTAGCGAATCTGTCTAGATACTGCATGACTCCCTCTGATTGGGCTAGCCTCCTTCGGGCTTGCGTCTCCCCAGGCAAATATTTGGACTGGAGAGCATTTGTTCTAGAGGGTGCAGCAGAGCAGGCCGCCCAAAATCATGCAGCAGGACACCCCCATTGGGACAAAGACATGCTTTTGGGGCAAGGGAGATTTGCTAATCAACAGACAGGATTTCTTTTTGAAGCATGTGACCAGATTAATAATATTTGCATTCGGGCATGGAAATCACTTCCAAATAGAGGAGAGGTAACCTGACTAAAATTATACAAGGCCCTACAGAACCCTTTTCAGATTTTGTAGCTAGAATGGTGGATGCCGCTGAAAAGATTTTTGGAGATCCTGATAGAGCCGTGCCCCTTATCAAGCAATTGGTTTTTGAGCAATGCACCAAAGAATGTAAAGCAGTAATTACTCCTTATAAAATAAAGGCATAGAAGCATGGATGAAGGTGTGTAGAGAGATTGGAGGACCTTTAACTAATGCAGGTCTTGTAGCTCCTGTCCTTCGTATTACAAAAAGCGGTGGTTCTGGTGTCGGAACATGCTTCCGTCATGGTCAGCCTGGTCATCTCAAGTGTGAATGTCCCAGAAAAGACAATTTCAATGGACCTCCCCATGGTGGCTTTTCCAATGGCCCTCGTTTACTGGGGTTGTGTCCAAGATATAAAAAGGGGAAGCATTGGGCAAAAGAGTGTAGATCAGTGAGGGACATCCATGGGCAGCCTATATTAACTGGGCCAAAAAATGGCCGAAGGGGCCCTCGACCCCAGGGCCCACAAATATATGGGGCATTGGAGAATGTCACACCCGAACCCGAGACATGGCCATCTCTATGCCATCCCATGAGACGCGAAGAGCCACTACAGGTGCAGTGGGATTGGACCTCTGTTCCACCTCCAGACTCGTATTAACACCTAAGATGGGAGTCCAGTTGGTGGAAACTGAGTTCAAAGGGCCTTTACCACCTGGCACTGTGGGCTTATTGATTGGACGTGCTTCCTCTATTTTACAAGTCTTCATGTTTTTCCCGGAGTCATAAGCCCTGATACTGTGGGGACAGTAAAAGTCATGGTGGAAGCTCCAAGAGGCATTGTGTCTATCTCCCCAGGGGATCGAATTGCTCAATTACTAATTTTGCCTAGTTTACATAACTACTTCCCAGCTGACTCACGGTCACGGATAGGAAGTGAGATTGGTAGCACTGGAGGAAATTGTGTCTATTTGTCACTGGGTATGAGCAACCACCCCACCTTGGAATTAATCATAGAGGGTAAATCTATTGTGGGACTGCTGGATACAGGATCAGATCGTAGTATTATAGCCCTTAAAGACTGGTCTAAGGGATGGCCAGTACAGACTTCTGATCAATCCCTAAGAGGACTTGGATATGCCCAAGCTCCTCAAATTAGCTGCAGACATCTGTCCTGGAAGGACCCAGAGGGACACAGTGGTACATTTCAACCTTATGTGCTTGATTTACCTATTTCTTTATGGGGCCGTGATCTGATGAAAGACATGGGGTTCACTTTTAGTAATGACTATTCTCTAATGTCTCAACAGATTATGCAAAATATGGGGTATAGGCCAGGTCTAGGACTAGGAAAACATCTACAGGGGTGTAAACACCCTGTGCAAGGTCGTCAAGAACTTGACAGATTCGGTCTGGGTTTTTCATAGGGGCCACTGGGGCTCAAATACCCATAACTTGGCTCACCGAGGAGCCTGTTTGGGTGCCTCAGTGGCCCCTTCCCTCGGCTAAATTGGCAGCAGCCCATGACCTAGTTAAAGAACAACTTGACTTGGGCCACATTCAACATTCTACTTCTCCATGGAATACTCCCATATTTGCCATTAAGAAAAAAATCAGGGAAGTGGCGCCTACTGCATGATTTACGAGCAGTTAATGCTCAAATGCAACTTATGGGGCCCATTCAAAGAGGGCTGCCGCTGCTTTCCTCTGTTCCTCAGGGCTGGCATATCATTGGTATTGACATTAAAGACTGTTTTTTTTCTATTCCTTTGCATCCTAAATTCTCACAACGTTTTGCCTTCACCCTTCCCTCGTGTAATCACGAGGAACCAGATCAAAGGTTTGAGTGGGTTGTTTTACCACAGGGAATGTCTAACAGTCCTACGATTTGTCAGATGTATGTAGGGAAGGCACTCGCACCTCTCAGATAAAAATATCCTTCCATCAAGATTATTCATTATATTATTGGCAGCCAAATTACAACAGTCAGTTAATGAGGCCTATAAAGACCTGGTGAAGTTGTTAGCTCAATATGGATTACATATTGCACCTGAAAAGGTTCAAACAGGGGATTCTATTCAGTATTTGGGAGCGACAATTGGATATGACATGTTAAAACCACAAAAGCTTACTATACAAACTCAAGATCTCCAAATTCTAAATGATTTTCAAAAACTGTTGGGAGATATTAATTGGATAAGGGGTTATTTACACATTCCTAATATAGTGCTCCAGCCTTTGTATGCTATTCTTAAGGGTGATCCAGATCTTACTTCCCCTCGTACCCTCACTAAAGAGGCCAGAGCGGCCCTTATAAAAGTAGAAGAAGCTATACAACATGCTACTCTATGCAGGCTCCAGAATGATAAACCTTTCCAGTTATGTGTGCTTGCCACTATGCGGCAGCCTACTGGAGTACTGTGGCAAGATGGGCCTTTACTATGGATCCACCCACATGTATCCCCAGGAAAATCTTTAGAATACTATCCTGATGCTGTTGCAGTGTTAGCACTTAGAGGGATTCAACAGAGCATTCAATTTTTCGGACACGCACCTTCTTCTCTTATCATACCCTATTCTAAAGCTCAAATTAATGTTTTGTGTGCTACTCTAAACAACTGGGCCATTCTATGTTGCTCGTTTCAAGGGGATATTGATAATCATTACCCTTCTCATCCATTACTCCATTTTGTTAAAGAACATCCCATCATTTTTCCTAAAGTAACTTCACCCACTTCAATTCCGAGGGCTGTTAACATTTTTACTGATGGCTCTAAGTCTGGAATGGGAGCTTATGTGATTAATGACTCTCCCCTTGTCCAGCATCAATTTGCTCCTGGAAATCCACAATGGGTAGAACTACAAATTGTCATTGAAGTTTTTAAACAGTGTTCTTTTCCTTTCAATCTCATTTCGGACTCCATCTATGTGGTGCAGGCGCTCAAAATTCTGGAGGCTGTAGGAGCTATTAGTGACACCCATAATGTATCTCCTTACTTTAATCAGCCTCAATGGCTTATCCGTAGCCGTACTGCCCCTTACTATCCAATGCACATTCGGGCTCACACCTCTCTTCCTGTCCCGTTATCACAGGGTAATGCCTGTGCTGACTCGGCAACTAGAAGCCAGTTGGTATGCTTGGCCTCCTCCTTAGAAGAAGATAAATTGTTTCATCACAACTTTCATGTCAATGCTATGACACTGCGCAGACGTTTTTCCATCTCAAGAGCAGATGCTCCTCAGATAGTATTACAATGTCCCCATTGTGTCACATTTTTCATCCTCCTACTTATGGTGTAAACCCACGAGGATTGAAGCCATTGGTTGTCTGGCAAATGGACGTAACTCACGTGCCTGTCTTTGGTAACCTCAAATATGTACATGTTTCTATTGACACATACTCTGGAATTATTCATGCTTCTGCTTTATCAGGAGAAAAGGCACATAATGTCATTACTCATTGCTTAGAGGCATGGGCAGCATGGGGTGCACCTGCATCCCTAAAGACGGATGATGGACCTGCTTATACTGGCAGACAGTTTACATCTTTTTGTTCTACTATGGGAGTACAACTTGCTCATGGGTTGCCTTACAATCCTCAAGGGCAAGGCATTGTTGAACGTGCCCACCGCACCTTAAAAGAAACCTTAGAAAAACGAAAAGGGGGAATAGGAGTTGACCACACTCCTAAAGAACGCCTGTCCTTAGCTCTTTTTACCATTAATTTTTTAAATTTGGATATTCATGGCCGCTCTGCGGCCGATAGACATGTGTCCGCTCAGCCCTCTGTGACTGGCTATGTTAAGTGGAAGGATGTTCTTACGGGCCAATGGAACGGCCCTGACCCCGTGCTCACATGGGCACGACATCTGTATATGTTTTTCCCCAGGATCGCACGGAGCCGCTGTGGACCCCTGAACGCCTGACAAGAAGAGTCTCGAGATCTACTAACCAGCAGCAGGAGGTGCCACAACAGTTCCATGATGAGGAGCTTCATTCTGATGAGTGCTCTGGCTCTGATGCTGGTGCCAACGGTACAGATGACACCAATGCAGTGGTGGGAAGTGGCACGGGCATGGCCAATGCCAATGCCAGTTCATAGTAATTCTAGTGTCCTCCCCACTCTTTTTTCTACCTCATGTGAGATGTCTGCTCCTTGTACCTCTCCTAGAGGGGACATGGAAAATATTTTTAACCAGTCTCAAGTTAATCTCACAGGAGTTTTTTGTTTCAGCCTTGGGAACACTAATTGTATTAGCCTTAAGACCAAAATTTTGACTAACTGGGAGGACCCATTGCGGTCCAGTCGAGTCTCAGGGAGCATTCTCAGTGCTGTATTGAGCCAAGTAGTTTCAGGGAAGCAATCAGGCTCAGGGATCCCAGCAAATAGCTCTGTTTTAAACATAACTACTTTAGCTATTATCTCCGAGGTACTAATCCCAATGCCTCCTTCTTCTAATAGTACTTGCAATGCCACTCATTTCAAGGCCTCTCCTTACTGTACCCCTAATTTTGGTTTTCCCCCAACATTTATGCCTTGTCAGGATCATTCTTGGGAGAAACATCAAGTTGCTAAATGTTTCTCCTTTCCCCCCCTCTTAAGAGATATGTTTATAACTTTAACAACAATGCCAACTCCTCTACAGGAACAGGTTGGTCCTGGTTTCAATGGCTCATTTCCAATGAGAAGGGGGCTTCAGCCGATATTTCTGCATTGGCTCAATTACTAGGAGCCAAAAGTTGGCTGGCTAATGTTTCTGGCACTACTAAGGAGAGTGAACGAGGTAATAGGCTTACATCTCTTTCGTTCAACTCTCTGTTACATAGTGCCACATTGCCTCCTGCAATGGTCTGTATCCAATCCCCGTTCCTGTTCCTTTTAGCTAATAACACCTCATCGGGGATGCTGGATTGTTCTAATATTACCTGTTTTTTATCTGAGTGTTGGAATGGTTCTTGGACTGTAGCAGTGATTATGAAAATTCCAACTTTTGTCCCAATCCCAGTCACTGCGGATCCAGATAACTTTCCTATTGTAGAGCTACTTAGAGTCCGCAGAGATTTTGGAATCACAGCAGCTATACTGACAGCCGTGGAGGCATCTGCTGTGCAGCAGTTACGGCCGGAGTAGCCATGGCCAGTCAAGTACAAACTGCTGCCACCATTAATCAAGTTGTTCAACAAACGTCCACTATACTTGAATCGCAAAATGCAATTAATCAACATATTTTGTCAGGGATTTTAGCTGCCAACCAAAGAATAGATTTTCTTCAAGCTCAGGTAGAGGAATTGGCTGACCTAGTACTTTTAGGCTGCATTGACCAACGTGCACATTTATGTATAACCTCTGTCATATTTAATGATTCCAGGAATGATTTCCACATCATTGGTGGATATCTGGCCGGGAATTCGTCCATGGAAGCGGAAGACATGATCCAGTCTCAACTAACCCAGATAGCTGTCTTGAATAGTACCCGTGTCGATCCCGTGACTCTGGGTCAATTCACCAATTGGATATCTTCTGCCTTTTCTTTTTTTAGGAGTGGGTGGGAGTAGGCATTTTTGGTGCAGCGTGTTGTTTTGGTATGTTCCTCTGTTTGTGGTTTCTCTGTCGCCTTAAAGCTCATAGTGCTCAAGATAAGTCTATGATCATACAAGCTCTTGCTGCTTTAGGAACTGGCAACTCACCTTAAGTCTGCCTTGCGCATATTAAACAGTAAATCTTTGACATGGTCATTGCACCCCAAGTTATTATAACATTGCACTGGGATTGACATGTCTTTCCTCGTTATTCTCTTAGTGTCAGAAAGCCCTTGCACTCTGCTGGTCTTGCTACCATTGCACGCAGATGGGTTTCTACACTAGTGCCTTTGACATGGTCGTTGCACCCTAAGTTATTCTAACATTGCACTGGGTTCGACATGTCCTTCTTTTGTCTTTCTTTTAGTGCTGGAAAGCCCTTGCACTCTGCAGGTCTTGTTGCCATTGCACGCAGAAGGGTTTCCACACTGGTCTTTATCTATCACTTTAAAGTCCTTGCCTTTCTTTCAGGGTGCTGCCAACTTGTTTTTAGTTGTACTTCTAGACAGCCACAGTTCAAAATCAGCTATTCCCTCTTACTCACCATCCTCACGATACAGGATGCGAGGCAAGGCACTGCACTTGAGTGATCCATTGAGAAGAGGGACCTCAAGGGGAGCATGTCCTATTGCATGCGGGTTTGACGTGTCTCTGCCCCGCCCCACGAAAAAAGGCTTCGGCTGAAATGGTGTCAGATCTGAGAAAGGCGCCCCCTAGGGCTGGACGATACTATGCAGCCACTTCTGCACAGTGGAATAGGACCTCTACTCTCGCCTGTATTGTCTTAGTGAAACAAAAAGGGAGAGCTGTGGTGAGCCGTTCCTGCGGACTGTGGTCGCCATTACATGATGGCGCTGGCTCCGCTGTGTCTGTGAAGGACAACTCCGTATCAGAGAGAGTTGGCGTATTGTCAACTCCTTATCAGAGAGAGTTGGCGTGTTGATTTCTAGCACCCTGTTAGAAGGGTCCACGTGGCAGCTTCGCATTGGGGTTCCCAGTGCTTTATTAAGGCTGGGAGGGGCATCCGAGGGAGATTAGAAGAATTATTAGAAGAATGTCAAGGGCCTGAATAAACTGCTGAAAGAAGATTCCTGAGTCGCGTCTTCCTTGCAGGCAAGGGGATTGTGACAACTAGGGTGCCGGAGGAATGTTGCAGAGAGCAGAGTTTGGAGACTGGGGTGCAGAAGAACTGTTGTGGAGTTCAGAGTTTGGAGACTGAGGTGCAAAATGACTGTTGTAGATATCAGAGGTTGGAGACTGGGGTGCAGTAGGATCATTGCAGAGAGCAGAGGTTAAAGACTGACGTGCAGAAGGATCGTTGCAGAGAGCAGAGGTTGGAGACTTGGTTGAAGGAGGCCTGCTACAGAGAGCAGATTTGGAGACTGGCGTGCAAAAGGCCTGTTACAGAGAGAAGAGGTTGGAGACTGGGGTGCAGAAGGACTGTAACAAAGAGCTGAGTTTGAAGACTGGGTTACTTAAGGATCTTAGAGAGAGCAAAGGTTGGAGACTAAGGTGCAGGTGGACTGTTACAGAGAGCAGTGGTTGGAGACTGGGGTGCAGAAGGATCGTGGAGAGCAGAGGTTTCAGACTGAGGTGCAGAAGTACTGTTACAGAGAGCAGAGGTTGGAGATTGAGGCGTAGAAGGACTGTTCCAGAGAGCAGTATTTTGAGACTGAGGTGCAGAAGGACTGTTACAGAAAGCAGAGGTTGGAAATTGGGGTGCAGAAGGACCGTTACAGAGAGCAGATGTTTGAGACTTCGGTATAGAAGGACTGTTACAGAGAGCAGAGGTGGGAGACTTGGGTGCAGAAAGACTATTACAGAAAGCACAGGTTGGAGACTGAGGTGCAGAAGGATAGACACAGAGAGCAGAGGTTGGAGACTGGGGTTCAGAAGGACTGATACAGAAAGCAGAGGTTGGAGTCTTGGGTGCAGAAGGACCGTTACAGAGAGCAGAGTTTGGTGAATGTGGTACAGAAGGACTGTTACAGAGAGCAGATATTGGAGACTGGGAAGCAGAAGGACTGTTTCAGAGAGCAGATGTTGGAGACTTGGGTGGAGAAGAATCGTTGCAGAGAGAAGAGGTGGAGACTGGGGGTGCAGAGGGCTATTACAGAAAGCAGAGTTTGGAGACGGTTTTGCAGAAGTCCTGTTACAGAGAGCAGAGGTTGGAGACTGTTGTGCAGAGGACTGTTACAGAATGCAGAGTTTAAAAACTGTGTTGCAGAAGCATCATAAAGAGAGCAGAGTTGGGAGACTGAGGTGCAGAAGGACTGTTACACAGAGCAGAGGTAGCAGACTCGGGTGCAGAAGGGTCGTTGCAGAGAGCAGAGTTTTTAAACTGAGGTGCAGAAGAACTGTTGTAGAGAGCACATGTTGGTAACTAGGGTGCAGAAGGACTGTTGTACAGAGCAGAGGTTGGAGACTGGTTTGCAGAAGGACTGTTGCAGAGAGCAGAGTTTGGAGACTGAGGTGCCGAAGTCCTGTTACAGAGAGCAGAGGTTCAACATGCGGGTGCAGAAGAACTGTTACAGAGAACAGAGTTTGGATACAGGGGTGCAGAAGGATCTTACAGAGAGCAGAATTTGGAGAATGAGGTGCAGAATGAAGGATGCAGAGATCAGAGTTTGGAGACTGGGGTTGAGTAGGATCATTTCAGAGAGCAGAGGTTGGAGACTGGGGTGCAGAAGGACTGTTGCAGAGAGCAGACGTTGGAGACTGGGGTGCAGAAAGAACTTTGCAGAGAGTAGAGGTTGGAGACTTGCGAGTAGAAGGACTGTTGCAGAAACCAGATGTTTGAGACTGGGGTGTAGAAGGACTGTTGCAGAGAGCAGAGGTTGGAGACTGGGGTGAAAAGGACCTTTACAGAGAGCAGAGTTTGGAGAGTGCAGTACAGAAGGACTGTTACCTAGAGCAGAGTTTGGACACAGGTGTGCAGAAGGACTATTGCAGAGAAAAGGTTTTGGAGACGGAGGTGCAGAAGAAATGATGCAGAGAGCAGAGGATGGAGGCTAAGGTGCAGAAGGACTTTTACAGAGAGCACAGTTTGGAGACTGGGGTGCACAAGGACTGTTACAATAAGCAGAGTTTGGAGACTTCTTTTCAGAAGGATCATACAAAGAGCAGAGGTTGGAGAGTGGGGTGCAGAAGGATCGAGGAAGAGAGCAAAAGTTGGAGACTTAGTTGTAGAAGAATCATTGCAGAGAACAAAGTGGAGACTGGGGTGTAGAAGAATCATAACAGAGACAAGAGGTGGGAGACTTGGATGCAGAAGGACAGTTATAGAGAGCACAGTTTGGAAACTGGGGTGTAGATAGAATTTTGCAGAGAGCAGAGTTTGGATTCTCGGGTGCAGAAGGACTGTTGCAGAGAGCAGAGTTTGGAGACTGAGATGCACAAGGACTGTTACACATAGCAGACTTTGGAGACTGGGGTGAAAAATCATGATACAGAAAGCAGAGGTGGGAGACTGGGGTGCAGAAGGATTGTTACAGAGATCAGAGGTTGGAGACTGGTGTGCAGAAGGACTGTTACAAAGAGCAGAGTTTAAAGACTGGTTTGTAGAAGGACTGTTGCAGAGAGCACAGGTTGGAGACATGGGTGCAGAAGGACTGTTGCAGAGAGCAGAATTTGGAGACTGAGGTGCAGAAGGACTGTTACAGAGAGCAGATTTTGTAGACTGGCGTGCAGAAGGACTGATATAGAGAGCAGAGTTTGGAGACTGGGTTGCAGAAGGCCTGTTACAGAGAGCAGAGGTTGGAAACTGGGTGCAGAAGGGCTGTTACAGAGAGCAGAGTTTGGAGACTGGTGTGCAGAAGGATCGTTGCAGAGAGCAGATTTTGGAGACTTGAGTGCAGAAGGATGGTTGCAGAAAGCAGATGTTGGAGCCTGGGATGCAGAAGGACTGTTGCAGAGAGCAGAGTCTTGACACTGGGTTGCAGAAGGACTGTTACACAGAGCAGAGTTTGAAGACGGGGGTGTAGAAGAACTGTTGCAGAGAGCAGAGTTTGGAGACTGGGGTAGAGAAAGACTGTTACAGAAAGAAGATGTTTGAGACTGAGATGAAGAAGGACTGTTACAAAGAGCAGAGTTTGGAGACTGGGGTGCAGAAGGACTGATACAGAAAGCAGAGGTTGGAGACATGTGTCCAGAATGAATCTTAACTAGAGCAGAGGATGGAGACTGCAGTTTAGATGGACTGTTACAGAGAGCATAGATTGGAGACTAGGGTCCAGAAGGACTTTTTCAGAGAGCAGAGTTTGGAGACTGAGGTGCAGAAGGACTGTAACAGAGAGCAGAGTTTGGAGACTGTGGTGCTGAAGGACTGATACAGAAAGCAGAGGATGAAGACTGGTGTGCAGAAGGACCGTTTCAGAGAGCAGAGTTCGGAGACTTGGGTGGAGAAGAAATCTTACAGAGAACAGAGTTTGGAAACTGGAGTGCAGAAAGATCTTACAGAGAGCAGAAGATAGAGACTGCGGTACAGAAAGACTGTTAGAGAGATCAGAGTTTGGAGACTGGGGTGTAGAAGGACTTCTTCAGAGAGTAGATGTTGGAGCGTGGGTTGCAGAATAACTGTTGCAGAGAGCCTAATTTGGAGACTGGGGTGCAGAAGGATTGTTGCAGGGAGTAGAAGTTGTATATGACGTGCTGTAGGACTCTTACAGACAACAGAGTTTGGAGAATAGGGTGCAGGAGGTCCGTTGCAGAGAGCAGATGTTGGAGACTGAGGTGCAGAAGGATTGTTACTGAGAGCAAAGGTTGGAGACTGAGGTGAAGAAGGACTGTGACAAAGATCAGAGTTTGGAGACTGGGGTGCAGAAGGATCTTTCATAGAGCAGAGTTTGGAGACTGGGGTGCAGACGAACTGTTGCACAGAGAAGAAGTTGCAGACTGGTGTAGAGAAGGACTGTTACAGAGATAATGTATTTGAGACTGAGATGCAATAGGACTGTTACAAAGAGCAGAGGTTGGAGACTGGGGTGCAGAAGGACTGATACAGAAAGCAGGGTTTGGAGACTTGGGTCCAGAATGAACCTTAATGAGAGCAGAGGTTGGAGACTGCAGTATAGAAGGACTGTTACAGAGAGCAGAGGTTGGAGACTAGGTTACAGTAGGACTGTTGCAGAGAGCACAGGTTGGAGAATGGGATGCAAAAGGACTTTTGTAGAGAGCAGAGTTGGCGACTGAGGTGCAAAAGGACTGTAATAGAGAGGAGAGTTTGGAGACTGTGGTGCTGAAGGACTGATACAAAAATCAGAGGTTGGAGACTGGGGTGCAGAAGTACCGTTGCAGAGAGCAGAGGTTAGAGATTTTGGTGGGGAAGAAATGTTACAGAGAGCAGAGTTTGGAAACTGGAGTGCAGAAGGATCTTACAGAGAGCAGAAGTTAGAGACTGCGGTACAGAAGGACTATTACAGAGATCAGAGGTTGGAGACTGGGGTGGAGAAGGAATTCTTCAGAGAGTAGAAGTTGGAGACTGGGGTGCAGAAGAACTGTTGTAGAGAGCTGAAGTTGAAGTCTGGGTTGCAGAAGGATTGTTGCAGGGAGTAAAGTTTGGATATGACGTGCTAAAGGACTCTTGCAGACCACAGAGGTTGGAGAATGGGGTGCAGAAAGACCGTTGCAGACAGCAGATGTTGGAGACTGAGGTTCAGTAGGATTGTTATAGAGAGCAGAGTTTGGAGACTGAGGTGTAAAAGGACTGTGACAAAGATCAGAATTTGGAGACTGGGGTGCAGAAGGATCTTTCAGAGAGCAGAGGTTCTAGACTGGGGTGCAGAAGAACTGTTGCAGAGAGCAGAAGTTGGAGACTGGGGTGCAGAACAATTGTTGCAGGGAGCATAATTTGGAAACTGAAGTGCTGCATGACTCTTGCAGACAATAGATGTTGGAGAATGGGGTGCAGAAAAACCGTTGCAGAGCGCAGATGTGTGAGACTGAGGTGCAGAAGGATTGTTACAGAGAGCAGAGGTTGGAGACTTGGGTGAAGAAGGACTGTTACAGAGGTCAGAGTTTGGACACGGGGGTTCAGAAGGATCTTTCAGAGAGCAGAGGTTGGAGACTGAGGTGCAGACGAACTGTTGCACAGACCAGAGGTTGGATACTGGGATGCAGAAGGACTGTTCCAGAGAGCAGATTTTGGTGACTGGGTTGCAGAATGTTCTTACATAGAGCAGAAATTGGAGACGGAGGTGCAGAAGAAATGATATACAGAGCAGGATTTGGAGACTGGGGTGCAGAAGAAACGTTGCCGAGAACAGAGGTTAAAGACTGGCGTGCAGAAGGTCCGTTGCAAAGAGCAGAGGTTGGAGACTGGGTAGAGAAGGAATGCTACTGAGAGCAGAGTTTGGAAACTTGGGTGCAGAAGGATCTTACAGAGAGCAGAGTTTGTAGAATGGGGTGCAGAAGGACTGTTACAGAGAGCAGAGGTTGGAGACTGAGTCGCAAAAAAACTGTTACAGAAAGCAGAGTTTGGAGGCTGTGGTGAACAAGGATCGTTGCAGAGAGCAGAGTTTTAAGTCTGAGGTGCAAAAGCACTGTTGCAGAGAGCAGATGTTGGAGCTTAGGGTGCAGAAAGACTTTTGCAGAGAGCAGAGTTTGGAGACTAGGGTCCAAAAAAATTGTTGCAGAGAGCAAAGGTTAGAGACTGGGGTGCAGTAGGACCATTGCAGATGTCAGAGTTTGGAAACTGAGGTGCAGAAGGATTGTTACGGAGAACAGAAGTTGGATCCTTGGGTGCAGGAGGACTGTTACAGAGAACAGAGATTGGAGACTGCAGTGAAGAAGGCCTGTTACAGAGAGCGGATATTGGTGAAGAGATGCAGAACCACTGTTACAGAGGGCAGACATTGGAGACTGGGTTGCAGATGGATCTTACAGAGACCAGAATTTGGAGATTGAGGTACAGAAGGACCGTTACAGAAAGTAGAGGTTGGATACTGAGGTGCAGAAGGACCATTGCAGAGAGCAGAGGTGGAGTCAGAGGTGCAGAAGGACTTTTACAGAGAGCAGAGATTGGAGACTGGGGTGCAGAAGGACTGTAGCAGATAGCAGTTGTTGGAGACTGGGCAGAAGAAGGACTGTTGCAGGGAGCAGGTGTTAGAGACTTGGGTGCAGTAGAACTGTTGCAGAGAGCAGAATTTGTAGACTGAGGTGCAGAAGGACTGTTACAGAGAGCAGAGGTTGGAGGCTGGGGTGCAGAAGGACTGATACAGAAAGAAGAGGTTAAAGACTGGGGTGAAGATACACCGTTACAGAGAGCAGAGGTTGGAAACTGTGGTTCAGGAGTACTGTTGCAGAGAACAGAGTTTAAAAACTGGGGTGCAGAAGAACTGTCGCAGAGAGTGAGTTTGGAGACTGAGGTGCAGAAAGAATGTTACAGAGAGCAAAGTTTGGAGACTGGGGTGCAGAATTACTGATACAGAAAGCAGAGGTTGGAGATTGGGGTGCAAAAGGACCATAATAGAGAACAGAGGTTGGAGACTGTGGTTCAGGAGGACTGTTGCAGAGAACAGAGGTTAGGAAATGGGGTGGAGAAGGACTGTTACAGAGAACAGAGGTTAGAGAATGGGGTGCAAAAGTAGGGTTCCTGAGTTCAGAGTTTGGAGACAGAGGTGCAGAAGGACTGTTACAGAGAGCAGAGGTTGGAAAACGTGGTGCAGAAGGATTGATACAGAAAGCAGAGGTTTGAGACTGTGGTGCAGAAAGACCGTTACAGAGAGCAGAGGTTGGAGACTACGGTGCAGAAGGACTGTTAGAGAGCAGAGGTTTGAGACTGGGGAGTAGAAGGACTGTTGCAGAGAACAGAGGTTGGAGACTGGCTTGCAGCAGAACCGTTGAAGAAAGAAGAGGTATGAGACTGGGTTGGAGAACAAATGTTACAGAGAGCAGAGTTTGGAAACTGGCATGCAGAAGGACCTTACAGAGAACAGAGGTTAGATTCTGGGGTGCAGAAAGAGTGTTAAACAGAGGAGACGTAGGAGACTGGGGTGCAGAAGGTCTGTTGCAGAGAGCAGATGTTGGAGACTGAGGTGCAAAAAGACTGTTACAAAGAATAGAGGTTGGAGATTGTGATGTAAAAGGCCTGTTACAGAGAGCAGAGGTTCTAGATGAGGGTCCAGAAGAACTGTTAGAGAGAGAAGAGTTGTTAGACAAGGTTGCAGAAGGATCTTACAGACAGCAGAGATTGAAGACCGAGGTGCAGCAGTACTGTTACAGAGAGAAGAGGTTGAAGACTGGGGTTCAGAAGGCCTTTTACGAAGAGCAGAGTTTGGAGAATGGCTGCAGAATGACTTTTACATATGGCAGAGTTGGAAACTGGTTTTCAGAAGGATCTAACAGAGAGCAGATATTGGAGACTGAGGTGCAGAAGGACTGTTACAGAGAGTAGAGGTTGGAGACTGAGGTTCAGAAAGATCGTTGCAGAGAACAGAATTTTAAGACTTAGGTGCCGAAGGACTGTTGTAGAGAGCACATGTTGGAGACTGTGATTCAGAAGGACGGTTGCAGAGAGCTGAGGTTGAAGAATGGGGTGCACAAGGATTGTTTTAGAGAGCAGAGTTTTGATACTGGGGTGCAGAAGGACAGTTGCAGAGAGCAGAGTTTGGAGACTGGGGTGCAGAAGGACTGTTACTCAGAGCTGAGGTTGAAGACTGGGTTGTAGAAGGACTGTTGCAGAGAGCAGATGTTTTAGACTGTTGTTCAGAAGAATTGTAGAAGAGAGCAGAGGTTAGAGAATGGGGTGCAGAAGTAAGGTTGCAGAGAGCAGAGGTTGGAGAAAGAGGTGCAGAAGGACAATTACAGAGATCAGAGGTTGGAAACAGTGGTGCAGAAGGACTGATACAGAAAGCAGAGGTTTGAGATTGTGGTGCAGAAGGACCCTTACAGAGAGAAGAGTTTGAAGACTGCGGTACAGAAGGACTGTTACAGAGAGCAGAGGTTGGAGAATGGGGAGCAGAAGAACTGTTGCAGAGAACTGAGTTTGGAGACTGGGGTGCAGCAGGACCGGTGCAGAATCCAGAAGTTGGAGACTGTGGTGGAAAAAGAATGTTACAGAGAGCATAGTTTGAAAACTGGGATGCAGAAGGATCTTACAGATAGCACAGATTGTAGACCTAGGTGCAGCAAGACTGTTACAGAGAGCAGAGGTTGGAGACTGGGATGCAGAAGGATCGTTGCAGACAGCAGAGTTTCCAGACTGAGGCGCAGAATGACTGCTGCTGAGAGCAGATGTTGAAACTTGGGTGCAGAAGAACTGTTGCAGAGAGCAGATTCTGGAGACTCGGATGCAGAAGGATCATTGCAGAGAGCAGAGGTTGGACACTGGAGTGCAGAAGGACTGTTATACAGAGAAGAGGTTGGAAACTGGGGTGAAGAAGGACTGTTTCAGAGAGCAGATGTTGGAGACTTAGGTGCAGAAGGACTGATGCAGAGAGCAGATGTTGGAGACTGGGATGCAGAAGGATTATTGCAGAGAGCAGAGGTTGGACACTGGGGTGCAGAAGGACTGTTACACAGAGTAGAGGTTGGAGACTGGGGTGAAGAAGGACTGTTGCAGGGAGCAGGTGTTGGAGACTTGGGTGCAGAAGGACTGTTGCTGAGAGCAGAATTTGGAGACTGCGTTTCAGATGGACTGTTGCAGATAGCAGAGGTTGGAGACTGGGTTGCAGAAGGACTGATACACAAAGCAGAGTTTGGAGACAGGGCTACAGAATTACTGATACAGAAAGCAGAGGTTGGAGACTGGGGTGCAGAAGGACCGTTACAGAGAGCAGTGGTTGGCGACTGAGGTTCAGAAGGACTGTAGCAGAGAGCAGAGATTAGAGAATTAGGTGCTGAAGGACTGCTAAAGAGAGCAGAGTTTGGAGACTAGGGTACAGAAGGACTGGTGCAGAATCCAGAGGTTGGAGACTGTGGAGGAAAAGGAATGTTACAGAGAGCAGAGTTTGAAAACTGGGATGCAGAAGGATTTTACAGAGAGAGAGTTTGGAGACAAGGGAGCAGAAAAACTGTTGAGGAGAGGAGATGTTGGAGACTGGGGTACAGAAGGATCGTTGCAGAGAGCACAGGTTGGAGACTGAGGTGCAAAAAGACTGTTACAGAGAGTAGAGGTTGGAAATTGGGGTGCAAAAGGCCTGTTGCAGACAGCAGAGGTTGGAATCTTGTGTGCAGAATAACTGTTACAGAGAGCAGAGTTTTTAGACAAGGTTGCAGAAGGATCTTACAGAGAGCAGAGATTATAGACCTAGGTGCAGCAGGACTGTTACAGGGAGCAGAGGTTGGAGACTGGGGTGCAGAAGGCCAATTACAGAGAGCAGTGTTTGGAGACTGGGGTGCAGAAGGACTGATACAGAGGGCAGAGTTTTTAGACTGGGTTGCAGAAGGATCTAACAGAGAGCAGATGTTGGAGACTGAGGTGTAGAATGATCGTTGCAGAGAGAAGAGTTTGGAGACTGGAGTGCTGAAGGCCTGTTACAGAGAGAAGAGTTTAGAGACTAAGGTGCAGAAAGCCTGTTAATGAGAGCAGAGTTTGAAGACTGGGGTGCAGAAGGATTGTTATAGAGAGCAGAGTTAGGATACTGGGTGGCAGAAGGATCTTACAGAGAGCAGAGTTTTTAGACTGAGGTGAAGGAGGACTTTTACAGAGAGCAGTGGTTGGAGACTGGGGTGCAGAGGGATCGTGCACAGAGAAGAGGTTTGAGACTGAGGTGTAGAAAGATTTTTACAGAGAAGAGAGGTTGGAGACTGAGGTGCAGAAGGACTGTTATAGGGAGCAAACGTTGGAGTCTGGGGTGCAGAAGGATTATTGCAGTGAGCAAAATTTTCAGACTGAGGTTAAGAAGAACTGAGGCAGAGAGCAGATTTTGGAGACTGGCGTGCAGAACAACTACTACAGAGAGAAGAGGTTGAATACTGGGGTGCTGAAGGCCTGTTACAGAGAGCACAGTTCTGAGACTGGGGTGCAGAAGAACTTTTACAGAGAGCAGAGTTTTTTAGACTGGGTTTAAAAAAATCTTACAGAGAGCAGAGGTTTGAGACTGAGGTGCAGAAGGACTGTTGCAGAGAGCAGATGTTGGAGACTGTAGTACAGAAGGACTGTTGCAGAGAGCTGAGGTTGGAGACTAGGGTACACAAGGACTTATTCAGAGAGCAGATGTTGGAGACTGTTGTTCAGAAGGACTGTTGCGGAGAGCAGAAGTTGGAGAATGGGGTACAGAAAGACTCTTGCAGAGAGCAGAGTTTGGAGATTGAGGTTCAGATGGACGGATAATGAAAGCAGCCGTTGGAGAGTGGTGTGAAAAAGGACATTTACAGAGAGCAGAGTTTGGAGACTGTGGTACAGAAGGACTATTACGGAGAGCAGAGTTTGGAGACTGGGAGTAGAAGGACTGTTGGGGAGTTGAGAGGTAGGAGACTGGGGTGTAGCAGGACCGTTGCAGAAAGCAGAGGTTGGAGACTGGCGTGGAGAAGGAATATTACAGAGAGCAGATTTTGGAAACTTGGGTGTAGAAAGATCTTTCAGAGACCAGAGGTTGGAGACTGAGTTTCAGAAGGATCGTTGCAGAGAACAGAGTTTGGAGACTGGGGTGAAGAAGGATCGTTGCAGTCAGCAGAGTTTCCAGACTGAGATGCAGAAGGACTGTTACAAAGAGCAGAGGTTGAAGAAGGAAGTGAAGAAGGACAGTTACAGAGAGCAGATGTGGGAGACAGGGGTGCAGGACTGATACAGAGCAGAAGTTGGAGACTGAGGTACAGAAGGACTGTTTCAGAGGGAAGAGGTTGGAGACTCGGGTGCAGAAAGATTATTGCAGAGAGCAAGTTTTCTGACTGAGGTACAGAAGGACTGTTGAAGAGAGCAGATGTTGTAGATTGGGTTGCACAAGGACTGTTGCAGTGAGCAGAGGTTGGAGACTGGGGTGCAGAGGGATCATACTGAAAGCAGAGTTTGGAGACTGAGGTGCAGAAGGACTGTTGCAGAGAGCAGAGATTTGAGACTGGGGTCCAGAATGACTGACACAGAGGTCGGAATTTGGAAACTGGGGTGCAGAAGCATCTTAGAGGAAGCGAAGTTTGGAGACTGAGGTGCAGTAATACTGTTGCAGACAGTAGAGGTTGGAGACTGGGGTGCAGAAGGACTGTTGCAGAGCAGATTATGGAGACTAGGGTGTAGAAGGAGTATTACAGAGAGCAGAGGTTGTAGACTGGGGTGCAGAAGCATCATACAGAAAGCAGAGTTTGGAGACTGAGGTGCAGAACGACTTTTGCAGAGAGCAGAGATTGGAGACTGGGGTCCAGAAGGACTGATAAAGATGGCGGAGTTGGGAGACTGGGGTGCAGAAGCATCTTAGAGGAAGCGAAGTTTGGATACTGAGGTGCAGACTGAGTGTTGCAGAGAGCAAAGGTTGGAGACTGGGGTGCAGAAGGACTGTTATAACGAGCAGAGTTTGGAGACTGGGAAGCAGAAGGACTGTTGCAGAGTACAGAGGTTTGAGACTGGGGTGCAGCAGGACCGTTGCAGAAAGCAGAGGTTGAAGACTGCCGTGGAGAGGGAATATTACAGACAGCAGATTTTGGAAACTGGGGTTCAGAAGAAGTTTTCAGAGAGCAGAGGTTGGAGACTGAGGTGCAGAAGGATCATTGCAGAGAGTAGGTGTTGGAGACTGGAGTGCAGAAGGATAGTTTAGAGAGCAGATGTTTGAGACTGGGGTGCAGATGGACTCTTGCTGAGAGTAGAGTTCGAAGACTGAGGTGGAGAAGGACTGTTACAGAGAAAGCGGTTGGAGACTGGGGTACAGAAGGATTTTTGAAGAGAGAAGAGGTTTAAGACTGAGATAGAGAAAGATCATTGCAGAGAGCAGAGGTTGAGACTTGGCTGCAGAAGGACTGTTACACAGAGCACACGTTGCAGACTGGGGTGCAGAAGGAATGTTGCTGACAGCAGCGGTTAGAGACTGGGGTGCATAAGGACTGTTGCATAGAGCAGAGTTGGATATGAGGTGCAAAAGACTGTTACAGAGAGCAGATTATATAGACTGTGGAGCAGAAGGACTGATACAGAATGCACAGGTTGGAGACTCGTGTGCAGAAGGACTGTTACAGAGAGCAGAGGTTGGCAACTGGGGTGCAGAAGGAGTGTTGCAAAGAACAGAGGTTGGAGACTGAGGTGTAGAAGGACTGTTACAAAGAGCAGAGTTTGCAGAAGGGCTCCAGAAGGACTGTTACTGATGGCAGAGTTTGGAGACTTGGTTGCAGAAGGATTTTCCAGAGAGCAGATGTTGGAGACTGAGGTGCAGAAGGACTGTTACAGAGAGTAGAGGTTGGAGATTGAGTTTCAGAAGGATCATTGCAGAGAACAGAGTTTGGAGACTGGGGTACAGAAGGATCGTTGCAGTCACCAGAGTTTCCAGACTGAGATACAGAAGGACTCTTGCACAGAGCAGAGGTTGAGGACTGAGGTTAAGAAGGACAGTTACAGAGGGCAGATGTGGGAGACAGGGGTGCAGGACTGATACAGAGCAGAAGTTGGAGACTGAGGTACAGAAGGACTGTTACAGAGAGCAGAGGTTGTAGATTGGGTTGCACAAGGACTTTTGCAGCGAGCAGAGATTGGAGACTGGGGTGCAGAGGGATCGTTCCAGAGAGCAGAGGTTGGAAAGCGGGGTGCAGAAGGACTGTTACTGAGAGCAGAGATTGGAGACTGGGGTGCAGAAGGACTGTTGAAGAGCAGATTATGGAGACTAGGGTGTAGAAGGACTGTTCCAGAGCGCAGAGGTTGGAGACTGGTGTGCAGAAGGACTGTTGCAGAGATCAGAGGATGAAGACTGGGGTGCAGAAGGACTGTTAAAGAGAGCAGAGTTTGAAGACTTGGGTGCAGAAGGCCTATTACAGAGAGAAGAGGTTGGAGACTGGATTGCAGAAGGCCTCTGACAGAGAGCAGAGATTGGGGACTGAGGTGCAGAAGGACAGTTGCAGAAAATAGAAGTTGGAGACTGGGGTGCATAAGGACCGTTGCTGAGAGAAGAGGTTGGAGACTGATGTGCAGAAAGACTTTTACAGAGAGCACAGGTAGGAGACTGGGGTGTAAAATGAATGTAGCAGAGAGTGAGGTTGGAGACAGGGGTGCAGGAGGACTGTTACAGAAAGCAGAGGTTAGAGATTGAGGTGCAGAAATACTGTTAAAGAGAGCAGAGGTTGGAGAGTGGGTTCAGAAGGACTTATTGAGAAAGCAGATGTTGGAGACTGGGGTGCAGAAGGACGGATAAAGAGAGCAGAGGTTTGAGACTCCGGTAAAGAAGGACTGCTACAAGTGCAGAGGTTGGAGAATGGGGTGCAGAAGGACTGTTGCAGAGAACAGAGGTTGGCGACTGGGGTGCAGAAGCACCTTTGCAGAGAGAAGAGGTTGGAGACTGAAGTGTAGAATTATTGTTACACAGAGCAGAGTTTTGAGACTGGGGTGCAGAAAGACTCTTTCAGTGAACAGAGTTTGCAGACTGGGTTTCAGAAGGGTCTCACAGAAAGAAGAGGTTGGAGACTGATGTACAGAATGACTGTTACAGCGAGCAGAGTTTGGATACTGGGGTGCAGAAGGATTGTTGCAGAGAGCAGAGTTTTCAGACTGAGGTACAGAAATACTGTTACAGAGAGCAGATGTTGGAGACTGGGTGAACAAGGACTGTTGCAGCCAGCACAGATTGGAGACAGGGTGCATAAGGATTGTTTCAGGGAGCAGAGGTTGGAGACTGGGGTGCAGAAGGACTGATTAAGACAGCAGAGGTTGGAGACTGGGGTGCAGAAGTCCTGTTACAGAGGGCAGAGTTTGGATACTGTGGTGCAGAAGGACTGTTACAGAGAGTAGAGTTAGGAGACTGGGTTGCAGAAGAATCTTACAGAGATCAGAGGTTGGAGACTGATGTGCAGAAGCACTGTTGCAGAGAGTAGAGTTTGGAGACCTAGGTGCAGAAGGACCGTTACAGAGAGCAGAGCTTGGAGTCTGAGGTACAGAATGATTGATAAAGAGAGCAGAGGTTGAAGAATGGGGTGCAGAAGGACTTTTAAAGAGAGCAGAGTTCGGAGACTTGGGTGCAAACGGCCTGTTACAGAGAGCTGAGGTTGGAGACTGTAGTACAGAAGGACTGTTACAGAGAGCAGATTTTGCAGACTGTGGTGCAGAAAGACTGTTGCAGAGAAGAGAACTTGGAGACTGGGGTGCATAAGGACCGCTGTTGAGAAAAGAGGTTGGAGACTGAGTTGCAGAAGGACTGTTACAGAGAGTAGAGTTTGGAGACTTGGGTGCAGAAGGACTGATACAGAGAGCAGAGGTTGGAGACTGGAGTACACAAAGAATGTTGCAGAGTGCAGAGTTTTAAACTGGCGTGCAGAAGGACTGTTTCAGAGAGCAGAGTTTGGAGACGGGGTGCAGAAGGACTGTTACAGAGAGCAGAGGTTGAAGCCTGTGGTGCAGAAGGACTGATACAGAAATAGGGTTTGGAGACGTGCATGAAGAAAGACCTTTACAGAGATCTGAGGTTGGATACAGGTGTGTAGAAGGATCTTAGATGGAGCAGAGTTTTGAGACTGTGGTGTAGAAGGAGTGTTGCAGAGAGCAGAGGTTGGAGACTGGGGTGCAGTAAGACTGTTGCAGAGAGCAGAGGTTAAAGACTGTGGTGCAGAAGGACTGTTACAGAGAGCAGAGTTTGGACACTGGGGTGATGAAGGATCGTTGCAGAGAGCAGAGATTGGAGACTCGTGTACAGAAGGACTGTTACAGTAAGCAGAGTTTGGAGACTGGGGTGCAGAAACACTGTTACAGAGAGTAGAGATAGGAGAGTGAGGTGTAGAAGGACTGTTACAAAGTGCAGAGTTTGGAGACTAGGGTGTAGAAAGACTGTTTCAGAGAGCAGAGGTTTTAGACTTGGGTGTTGAAGGAATGTTGGAGAGAGTAGAGGTTGGAGATTGGGGTGAAGAAGGACTGTAGCAGAGAGCAGAGGTTGGATACTAAGGTGCAGAAGGACAGTTACACAGAACAAAGGTTGGAGACTTGGGTGCAGAAGGACTGATACAGAAAGCAGAGCTTGGAGACTCGTGTGCAAAACGACCCTTACAGAGAGCAGTGGTTGGAGACTGCAGTACAGAAAGAGCAGAGGTTGGAGACTGGGGTGGAGAAGAACTGTTTAGAGAGCAGATGTTGGAGACTGGTGTGCAAAAGGACTGTTACAGAGAGCAGAGGATGGAGACTGTGGTTCAAGAGGACTGTTTCAGAATGCAGAGGTTGCAGACTGAGTTGCAGAAGGACTGATACAGAGGGCATAGTTTGGAGACTGTGGTTCAAAACGACTGATACAGAAAGCAGAGGTTGGATACTGGAGTACATAAGGACACTTACAGAGAAAAGAGTTTGGAGACCACGGTAAGAAGGACAGTTACAGAGAGCCTGGGTTGGAGATTAGGGTGCAGAAGGATTATTGGGGTGAGCAGAGTATGGAGACTGGGTTGTAGAAGGACTGTTGCAGAGAGCAGAGTTTGTAGGCTGGATTGTAGAAGAACTGTTGCAGAGAGCAGACTTTGGAGACTTAGGTGCAGAAGAACTGTTGCATAAAGTAGAGTTTGGAGACACGTGTGTAGAATTATCTTACAGAGAGCATAGGTTGGAGACTGGGGTGCAGAAGGACTGTTGTATAGAAGATTATGGAGACTAAGGTGTAGATGGACTGTTTTCGAGAGTAGAGGTTGTAGTCTGGGGTGCAGAAGCATCATACATAGAGCAGAGTTTGGAGACTGAGGTGAAGAAGCACTGTTGCAGAGAGCAGAGATTGGGGTCTGGGGTGCAGAAGGACTGATACAGAGGGCAGAGTTTGGAGAATGGGGTGCAGAAGCATCATAAAGCGAAGTATGTAAAATTGGTGCAGAAAGACTGTTGCAGAGAGCAGAGGTTGGAGACTGGGGTGCAGAAGAAATGTTAAAGAGAGCAGAGTTTGGAGACTTGGGTGCAGAAGGCCTGTTACAGAGAGCAGAGGTTGGAGACCGCAGTACAGAAGGACTGTTACAGAGAGCAGATGTTGTAGACTGTGGTGCAGAAAGACTGTTGCAGAGAACAGCAGTTGGAGACTGGGGTGCATAAGGACCTTTGCTGAGAGAAGAGAGCATAAGTTGGAGACTGAGGTGCAGAAGAACTGTTACAGAGAGTAGAGATTGGAGACTTGGGTGCAGAAGGACTGATATAGAGAGCAGATGTTGGAGACTGGGGTACAGAAGGAATGTTGCAGAGTGCAGAGTTTTAAACTGGCGTGCAGAAAGACTGTTGCAGAGAGCAGAGGTTGGAGACGGGGTCCAGAATGACTGTTACAGAGAGCAAAGGTTGAAGCCTGTGGTGCAGAAGGACTGATACTGAAAGCAGAGTTTGGAGACAGGTATGAAGAAAGACCATTACAAAGATCAGAGGTTGAATACAGGTGTGCAGAAGTATCTTACAGGGAGCAGAGGTTTGAGACTGGTTGTGTAGAAGGAGTGTTGCAGAGAGCAGGAGTTGGAGACTGGCATGCAGAAGGACTGTTGCAGAGAGCAGAGGTTAAAGACTGTGGTGCAGAATGACTGTTACAGAGAACAGAGTTTGGACACTGGGGTGAAGAAGGATCGTTGCAGAGAGCAGATATTGGAGACTCGTGTGCAGAAAGACTATTACAGAGAGTAGAGGTTAGAGACTGAGGTGCAGAAGGACTGTTACAGAGAGCAGATTTTGGAGACTGGGGTGCAGGACTTATACAGAAAGCAGATGTTGGAGACTGGGGTGAAGAATTATTGTTGCAGACAGAAGAAGTTGGAGACTGGGTTTCAAAAGGACTGTTGCAGAGAGCAAAATTTGGAGACTTAGGTGCAGAAGGACTGTTACAGAGAGCAGAGGTTGAGACTAGAATGCAGAAGGACTGTTGCAGAAAACAGAGGTTGAAGACTGGGGTGCAGAAGGATCGTGGAAGAGAGAAGTATTTTCAGTTGAGGTGCAGAAGGACTAATGCAGAGAGCAGATGTTGGAGACTGGGGTGCAGAAGGACTGTTGCAGAGAGCAGAGGTTGGATATTTGTGTGCAGAAAGACTGTTCCAGAGAGGAGATGTTGGAGACTGGGGTGCAGAATGCCTGTTACAGAGAGCAGAGTTTTGAGAAGGGGTGCAGAAGGACTGTTACAGAGAGCAGGTTTTTGAGATTGGTTTGCAAAAGTATCTTCCAGAGAGTAGAGGTTCGATACTGAGATGCATAAGGACTGTTATAGAGAGTAGAGGTTGGATACTGAGGTGCATATAGACAATTGCAGAGAGAAGAGGTTGAAGACTGACGTGCAGAAGGACTGTTACAGAGAGCAGAGGTTGGAGACTGAGGTGCAGAAGGACTGATACAAAAAGCAGAGTTTAGAGACTGGGGTGCAGAAGGACCATTACAGAGAGCAGAGGTTAAGGACTGCGGTGCAGAAGAACTGTTACAGAGAGCAGAGGTTGGAGACTGGGTGGCAGAAGGACTGTTGTAGATAGCAGACGTAGGAGACTGGGGTGCAGAAGGATTGTTGCAGAGAGCAGAGGTTGGAAACTGGGGTGCAGAAGGACTGTTGCAGAGAAAAGAGGTTGGCGACTGAGGTGCACAAAGACCGTTGAAGATAGCAGAGGTTAAAGACTGGGGTGCAGAAGGATCTTACAGAGAGCAGAGGTTGGAGACTGAAGTGCAGAAGGACTGTTGTAGAGAGAAGATGTAGAAGACTGGGGTGCAGAAGGATTGTTGCAGAGAGCAGAGTTTGGAGACTGGGGTGCACAACTGGTAAGAAAGCAGAGATTGGAGACTGGGGTCCTGAAGGACCGTTACAGAGAGCTGAGATTGGAGACTGGGGGCAGAAAGACTTTTACAAAGAGCAGAGACTAGAGACTGGGGAGCGGAAGAACTGTTACTGAGAGTAGAGTTTGGACACTGGGGTAAAGAAGCATATTACAACAAGCAGAGATTGGAGAGTGGGGTGAAGAAGGAAATTTGTAGAGAGCAGAATTTGGAGACTTTGGTGCAGAAAGATTGTTACAGAGAACAGAGTTTGGATATTGAGGTGCAGAAGGACTGTTGCATAGAGCAGAAGTTGGAGATTTGGGTGCCGAAACACTATTGCAGAGAGCAGAAGTTGGAGACTGAGGTGCAGAAGGACTGTTACAGAGAGCAGAGGATTGAGACAGGGTTGCAGAAGAATGATACAGAAAGCAGAGTTTGGAGACTGGGGTACAGGAGGAGCATTTCAGAGAGAAGAGGTTGGAGTCTGCAGTACAGAAGGACTGTTATAGAGAGCAGAGGTTGGAGACCGGGGTGCAGAAGGACTGTTGCAGAGATTAGATGATGAAGACTGGGGTTCAGTAGAACTGTAGCAGAGAGCAGACATTGGAGACTGTGGTGCAGAAGGACTGATACAGAAAGCAGTTTTTGGAGACTGGGGTGCAGAAGGACCATTACAGGGAGCAGAGTTTGGAGACTGCGGTACAGAAGGACTGTTACAGTGAGCAGAGTTCGGAGACGGGGTTGCAGAAGGATCTTACAGAGAGCAGAGGTTGGAGACTCGGGTGCAGAAGGACTGTTGCAGAGAGCAGACGTTTGGACTGGGGTGCAGAAGAATTTTTCCAGAGAGCAGAGGTTGGCAACTAGGGTGTAGAAGGACTGTTGCAGAGAGAAGAGGATGGAGACTGAGGTGCAGAAGGACTGATACAGAAAGCAGATTTTGGAGACTGGGGTGCAGAAGGACTATTACAGAGAGCAGAGTTTAGAGACTGCAGTACAAAAGAACTGTTGTAGAGAACAAGGTTGGAGACTGGGGTGCATAGGGACCATTGCAGAGGGCAGACATTGGAGACTGCAGTGCAGAAGGAATGTTACAGAGAGCACAGTGTGGAAACTAGGGTGCAGAAGAATCTTAAAGAGAGGAATGTTTGGAGACTTGGGTGCAGATCGATTGTTGCAGAGAGAAGATGTTGGAGACTGGGGTGCAGAAGGATCGTTGCAGAGAGTAGATTATGGATACTTTGGTAATGAAGGACTGTTCTAGATAGCAGACGTTGGAGACTGGGGTGCAGGAGGACTGTTGCAGAGAGCAGTTGTTGAAAACTGAGGTGCAGAAAAACTGTTACAGAGAGCAGTGTTTGGAGACTGGGGTGCAGAAGGACTAATACTGACACGTGAGTTTGGTGACTGGGGACCAGAACGATCTTACAGAGAGGAAATATTTGAGACTGGGGTGCAGAAGGCTTGTTGCAGAGAGCAGACTTTGGAGACTGGGGTGCAGAAGGATCGCTGCAGAGAGTAGATTATGGAGACTGGTGTATAGAAAGACTGTTCTAGAGAGCAGAGTTTGGAGACTGGGGTGAAGAAGGACTGTTGCAGAGAGCAGTTGTTGAAGACTGAGTTGTAGAAAAACTGTTACAGAGATCAGTGTTTCGAGAATAAGGTGCAGAATAACTGTCGCAGAGAGGAGAGGTTGGAGACTGGGTGCAGAAGGACTGTGCAGAGTGCAGTGTTTGGAGACTGGGGTGCAGAAAGACTGTTACAGAAAATAGAGGTTAGAGACTGCTGTACAGAAGAACTGTTAAAGAGAGCAGAGGTTTGAGACAGGTGTGCAGAAGAATCTTACAGAGAGCAGAGGTTGGAGACTGGGGTGCAATAGGACTGATGCAGAGAGCAGAGTATGGAGAATGGTGTGCAGAAGTATTGTTGCAGAGAGAAGAGGTTGGATACTGAGGTGCAGAAGGCCTGTTACAAAGAGCAGAGCTTGGAGACTGGGGAGCAGATGACATGTAACACACAGCAGTGTTTGGAGACTGAGTGGCATAAGGATCTTACAGAGAGCAGAGGTTGGTGACTGAGGTGCCGAAGGACTGTCAGAGAGAGCAGATGTTGGAAACTGGGGTCCAGAAGGATCCTTTCAGAGAGCAGAGTTTTCAGAATGAGGTTAAGAAAACCTGTTGCAGAGAACAGATGTAGGGGACTGGGGTGCAGAAGAACTGTTTAAGAGAACAGAGGTTGGAGACTTGGGAGCAGAAGGATCGTTGCGGCGAGCAGAATATCGAGACTGGGGTGTAGAAGGAATGTTGCAGAGAGCAGAAGTTGTAGACTGGGGTGTAGAAGACTGTTGCAGAGAGCAGATTTTGGAGACTTGGGTGCTGAAGTACTGTTGCAGAGACCAGAGGTTGGAGACTGGGGTGCAGAAGGACTGTTACAAAGAGCAGACTTTGGAGACTGGGGTGCAGAAGAATTGTTGCAGAGAGCAGATTTTAGAGACTGGGGTGCAGAAAGATCGTTATAGAGAGCAGAGTTTGGAGACTGTGGTTCAGAAGGACTTTTACGGAAAGCACAGGTTGAAGACTGGGGTGCAGTAGGACTTTTTAAGAGAGCACAGGTTGGAAAATCATGTGCACAAAATCTATTGCACAGAGCAAATTTTGGAGACTGGGTTGCAGAAGGAGTGTTGAAGAGAGCAAAGATTGGAGATTGAAATGCAGAAGGACCCTTAAAGAGAGCAGAGTTTCGAGACTGCTTTACAGAAGTAATTTTACAGAGAGCAGAGGTTGGAGACAGGTGTGCAGTAGGATCTTAAAGACAGCATAGGTTTGAGACTGGGGTGCAGGAGGACTGGTGCAGAGAGCAGAGGTTAGAGACTGGGGTGCAGAAGGACAGTTGAAGAGAGAAGAGTTTAGAGACTGGGGAAAAAGGCCTGTTATAGACAGCTTAGGTTGGAGATTTGGGTGGAGAAGGCCTGTTACAGAGGGCAGTGCTTGGAGACTGGGGTGCAGAAGGATATTTACAGAGAGCAGAGTTTAAAGAGTGTGTTACAAAAGGATCTTACAGAGACAAAAGGTTGGAGACTGAGGTACATAAGGACTGTTACACAGAGAAGAGGTTTGAGACTGAGATGAAGAAGGATTGTTCCAGAGAGAAGAGTTTTCAGACTGAGGTGCAGAAGGACTGTTACTAAGAGTAGAGGTTGAAGACTAGAATGGAGAAGGACTGCTGAGGAAAGTAGAGGTTGGAGACTGAGGTGCAGAAGGACTGTTACAGAGAGCAGAGGTTGGAGACTGGGGTGCAGAAGGACTGATAAAGAAAGCAGAGGTTGGTGACTGTGGTGCAGAAGGACTGTTTCAGAGAGCAGAGGTTAGAGACTGGGGTGCAGATGGACTATTGCACAGAGCAGAGGTTTCAGACTGAGGTGCAGAAGGACTGTTACAGAGAGCAGAGTTTGGAGAATGTGGTGCAAAAGGACTGATACAGAAAGCAGTGGTTGGAGACTGGGGTGCAGAAGGACCCTTACAGAGAGCAGAGGTTGGAGACTGGGGTGCAGAATAACTGTTGTAGAGAACAGAGGTAATAGGCTTGGGTGCAGAAGGATCATTGCAGAAAGCAGAGGTTGGAGACTGGGTTTCAGAAGGATCTTACAGAGAGCAGAGTTTGGACACTGAGGTGCAGAAGGGCTGTTTCAGAGAGCAGAGTTTGGAGATTAGGGCGCAGAAGGACTGTTGCAGAGAGCATTAATTGTAGTCTTAGTTGCAGAAGGATTGTTACAGAAAGGAGATTTTAGAGACCAGGGTGCAGAAGGACTGTTACAGAAAGCAAAGTTTGGAGACTGGGGTCCAGAAGGACCATTACAGAGAGAAAAAGTTGGAGACAGTAGTACAGAAAAACTATAACAGAGAGCAGAGTTTGGAGACTGGGATGCTGAAGGATTGCTGCAGAGAGTAGACGTTGGAGACTGAGGTGCAGAAGGACTATTACAGAGAGCAGAGTTTGGAGACCTGAGTGCAGAAGGACTGATAAAGAAAGCAGAGCTTGGAGAGTGGGGTTCAGAAGGACCGTAACAGAGAGAAGAGTTTGGAAACTGCAGTACAGAAGGACTGTTAAGAGAGCAGAGGTTTAAGACTGGAGTGCAGAAGGACTGTTGCAGAGAGCAGAGGTTGAAGAGTGAGGTGCAGAAGGACTTTTACAGAGAACAGAGTTCGGAGACTGTGGTGCAGGAGGACTGATACAGAAAGCAGAGGTTGGAGACTAGGGTGCAGAAGGACCCTTACAGAGAACAGAGGTTGAAGACTGTGGTACAGAAGAACTGTTGTAGAGAACAAGGTTGGAGACTGGGGTGCAGAGGGACCATTGCAGAGGGGAGGCATTGGAGACTGGGGTGCAGAAGGAATGTTACACAGAGCAGAGTTTGGAAACTGGGGTGCAGAAATATCGTTGCAGAGAGTAGATTATGGAGACTGGGGTATAAAAGGACTGTTTTAAAGAGCAGAGGTTGGAGACTGGTGTGCAGAAGGACTGTTACAGAGAGCAGTTGTTTAAGACTGAGGTGCAGAAAAGCTGTTACAGGGAGAAGTGTTTGGAGACTGGGGTGCAAAAGGACTGAAACTGAGTGTAGAGTTTGGAGACTGGGGAGCAGTAGGATCTTACAGAGTGGAAAGTTTGGTGACTGGAGTGCAGAAGGATTGTTGCAGAGAGCAGAAGTTGGAGACTGGGGTGCAGAAGGATCGTTGCTGAGAGTAGATTATGGAGACTGGGGTATAAAAGGACTGTTCTAAAGAGCATAGGTTGGAGACTGGGGTGCAGAAGGCCTGTTGCAGAGAGCAGTTGTTGAAGACTGAGGTGCAGAAAAACTGTTATAGAGAGCAGTGTATTTCGACTGAGGTGCAGAAGGACTGTTGAAGAGAGCACAGGTTGGAGACTGGGTGCACAAGGACTGTGCAGAGTGCAGTGTTTCCAGACTGGGGTGCAGAAGGACTGTTGCAGAGGTTGGAGACTGCGGGAAAAGACTGTTACAGAGAGCAGAGTTTGAAGACTGGTGTGCAGAACGACAAATACAGAAAGCAGAGTTTGGAGACTGGGGTGCAGAAAGACCGTTACAGAGAATAGAGGTTGGAGAATGTGGTACAGACTTACTGTTGCAGAGAGCAGAGGTTGGAGACTTGGGTTCAATAGGACTGTTGCAGAGAGCAGAGGTTGGAGAATGGGGTGCAGAAAGATCGTTGCAGAGAGAAGAGGTTGGAGACTGAGTTGCAGAAAACCTGTTACACAGAGAAGAGCTTGGAGACTGGGGAGCAGAAGGCCTGTAACATAGAGCAGTGTTTAGAGACTGGGTGGCATAAGGATCTTACAGAGAGCAGAGGTTGGTGACTGAGGTGCTGAAGGACTGTCAGAGAGAGAAGAGGTTGTAGACTTTGGTCCACAAGGATCGTTGCAGAGAGCTGAGTTTTCAAAATGAGGTTTAGAAAAACTGTTGCAGAAAGCAGAGTGTGGAGACTTGGGTCTAAAAGGTTACTTGCAGAGACCAGAGGGTGAAGACTGGGGTGCAGAAGAACTGTTACAGAGAGCAGATGTTGAAGACTGAGGTGCAGAAAGACATTGACAAAGAGAAAAGGTTGAAGACTTAGGTGCAAAAGGACTGTTGCAGAGTGTAGAGGTTAAAGACTTGGGTGTAGAAGGACTTTTGCAGAGACCAGAAGTTGGAGATTGGGGTTCCAAAGGACTGTTGCAGAGAGCAGACGTTGGAGACTGAGGTGCAGAAGGACTGTTACAGAGAGCAGAGGATGGAGACTTGAGTGCAGAAGGACTGATAGAAAAAGCAGAGGTTGGAGAGTGGGGTGCAGAAAGACCATTACAGAGAGAAGAGTTTGGAAACTGCAGTACAGAAGGACTGTTACAGAGAGCAGAGTTTGGAGACTGTTGTGCAGAAGGACTGTTACAGAGTGCAGATTTTAAAGACTGGGTTGTAGAAGGATCTTACAGAGAGCAGAGTTGGGAGAATGAGGTGCAGAAGGACTGTTACAGAGAGCAGAATTAGGAGACTGGCGTGCAGAAGGGTGGTTTAAAAAAGCATAGTTTTCAGACTGAGGTTCAGAAGGACTGTTGCAGAGAGCAGGTGTTCGAGACTGGGGTGCAGAAGGACTGTTGCAGAGAGAAGAGTTCGGAGACTGGGGTGCAGAAGGACTGTTATAGAGAGCAGAGTTTGGAGACTGGGTTGCTGAAGGATCTTATAGAGAGCAGAGGTTGGAGACTGAGGTGCAAGTGGACTGTTACAGAGAGCAGTTGTTTGAGACTGGGGTGCAGAAGGATCGTGCAGAGAGCAGAGGTTTCAGACTGAGGTTAAGAAGGACGGTTACAAAGAGCAGACATTGGAAACTGAGGTGTAGAAGGACTGTTACACATAGGTTAGTTTGGAGACTCAGGTGCAGAAGGACTGTTTCAGGAAGCAGAGTTTGGAAATTGGGGTGCAGAAAGACTGTTACAGAGAGCAGAGTTTGGAGACTGCGGTATAGGACTGTTACTGAGAGCAGAGGTTGGAGACTGGGGTGCAGAAGGATCTTACATAGAGCACAGGTTGGAGACTGAGGTCCATACGGTTACATACAGTGAACAGAGTTTAGAGAGTGGGGTTAAGACAGACTGATACAGAAAGCAGAGGTTGGAGAGTGGAGTGTAGATGGACCCTTACAAAGAGCAAAGGTTAACGACTGCGGTACAGAAGGACTGTTACAGAGAGTAGATCTTGGAGTCTGGGGAGCAGCAGTACTGTTTCATAGGACAGAGGTTTGAGACTGGGGTGGAGAAATAATGTTACAAAGAGCAGAGTCTGGAAACTGGAGTCTAGAAGGATATTACAGAGAGCAGAGGTTGGAGACTGTGGTGCAGAATGACTGTTTCAGAGAGCAGACGTTGGAGACTGGGGTCCAGAAGGATCCTTGAAGAGAGCAGAGGTTGGAGACTGGGGTGGAGAAGTAAAGTTGCAGAGAGTAGATATTGAAGACTGGGGTTAAGAAGGACTGTTACAGAGAGCAGAGTTTGATGATTGGGGTGAAGAAGGACATTTACAGAGAGCAGAGGTTTGAGACTGGGGTTCAGATGGATCTTACAGAGAGCAGAGTTTGGAGACTGGGGTGCAAAGGACTTTTGCAGAGAGTAGATGTTGGAGACTGGGGTGGAGAAGAATCATTGAAGAGAGAAATGGTTGGAGACTGAAGTGCAGAAGTTCTATTACAGAGAGCAGAGTTTAAAGACTGTTTTGCAGAACGACTGTTACAGAGTGCAGAGTTTAAACACTGGGTTGCAGAAGGGTCTTACAAAGAGCAGAGTTTGAAGACTGAGGTATAGAAGGACTGTTACAGAGAGCAGAGGGAGGAGACTGGGGTTCAGAAGAGTCGTTGCAGAGAGTAGAGTTTTCAGACTGTGGTGCATAAGTGTTGCAGAGAGCACATGTTGTAGACTGGGCTGCAGAAGGACTGTTGCAGAGTGCAGATGTTGGTAACTAGGGTGCAGAAGGACTGTTTTAGAGAGCATAGGATGGAGACTCGGGTGCAGAGGACTGCTACATAAAGCAGAGTTTGGAGACTGAGGTGTGGAAGGCCTGTAACAAAGAGCAGAGTTTGGAGACTAAGATGCAGAAGGACTGTTACAGAAAGCAGAGGTTAGATACAGGGGTGCAGAAGGATCTGTTACAGAGAGCAGAATTTGGAGACTGAGGTGCAGAAGCACTATTGCAGAGATCAGAGGTTTGAGACTGGGGTGCACTAGTATCATTGCGGAAAGCAAGGTTGGAGACTGGGATGCAGAAGAATCGTTGCAGAGAGCAGATTTTGGAGACTGGGGTGCTGAGGCTTGCTACAGAGAGTAGAGTTTGGAGACTGGCCTGCAGAAAGCCTGTTACAGAAAGGAGGGGTGGAAGACTGAGGTGCAGAAGTCTTGTTACATAGAGTAGAGGTTTGAGACTGGGGTGCAGAAGAATCGTGTAGAGAGCAGAGGTTTCAGGCTGAGGTGCAGAAGGACTGTTGTAGAGATCAGAGGTTGGAGACTTGGGTGACGTAGGAATATTACAGAGAGCAGAGGTTTGAGACTGGGGTGGAGAAGGATCGTTGCAGAGAGCAGAGTTTGGAGACTGGCGTGCAGAATGCCTGTTACAGAGAGGAGAGGTTAAAGACTGGGGTAAAGAAGGACTGTTATAGAGAACAGTGTTTGGAGACTGGGTTGCTGAATGATCTTACAGAGAGCAGAGGTTGGAGACTGAGGTGCAGGTGGACTGTTACAGAGAGCAGTGGTTTTAGACTGGGGTGCAGAAGGATCGTGCAGAGAGCAGAGGTTTCAGACTGAGGTGCAGAAGGACTGTTACAGAGAGCAGATGTTGGAGACTGAGGTGTAGAAGGACTGTTACAAAGAGGACAGTTTGGAGACTAAGGTGCAGAAGAACTGTTACAGGAAGCAGAGTTTGGAAATTGGGGTGCAGAAGGACCGTTACAGAGAGCAGAGGTTGAAGACTGTGGTATAGGATTGTTACCGAGAGCAGAGGTTGAAGACTGGGGTGCAGAAGGACTCTTACATAGAACAGAGGATGGAGACTGAGATTCAGACAGACTGTTACAGAAAGCAGAGGTTGGAGACGGGGATTTAGAAGGACCTTTACAAAGAGCAGAGGTTGGAGACTGCGGTACAGAAGGACTGTTACAGAGAGAAGATTTCGGAGTCTTGGGAGAAGAGGACTGTTGCTGAGGACAGATGTTGTAGACTGTGGTGGAGAAAGAATGTTACAGAGAGCAGAGTTTTGAAACTGGAGTGCAGAAGGATCTTACAGAGAACAGAGGTTGGAGACTGTGGTGCATAAGGACTGTTACAGAGTGCAGAAGTAGGAGACTGGGGTCCAGAAGAATCCTTGCAGAGAGTGAGTTTGGTGACTGGGGTTCATAAGGACTGTTGCAGAGAGCAGATTTTGGAAAGGGGGTGCAGAAAGACTGTTGCCGAGAGCAGATTTTAGAAACTGGGGTGACGAAGGTCTGTTACACAGAGCAGAGGTTGGATAGTGAATGTTACAGAGAGCAGAAGTTGCATACGCAGGGCAGAAATACCCTTACAGAGAGCAGAGGTTGGAGACTGGGGTTCAGATGGATTAAACAGAGAGCAGAGTTTGGAGACTGGGGTTCTAAAGGACTGTTACAGAGTGCAGAGTTAAAAGACTGGGTTGCAGAAGTATCCTACAGAGAGCAGAGTTGGGAGACTGAGGTGCAGAAAAACAGTTACAGAGAGCAGAGGTAGGAGACTGGGGTGCAGAAGGGTCGTTGCAGAGAGCAGAGTTTTCAGTCTGAGGTGCAGAAGAACTGCTTCAGACAGCAGATGTTGGAGACTGGGGTGCAGAAGGACTGTTGCAGAAAGCAGATGTTGGTAACTAAAGTGCAGAAGGACTGTTGTAGAAAAAAGACGTTGGAGACTGTGGTGCAAAAGGACTGTTGCGGAGAGCAGAGGTTGGAGACTGAGGTTCAGAAGTCCTGTTACAGAGAGCAGAGGTTGGAGAGTGGGGTGCAGAAAGACTGTTGCAGAGAGCAAAGGTTGGATACTGGGGTGAAAAAGGATCTTACAGAGAGCAGAATTTTGAGACTGAGGTGCAGAAGGACTGTTTCAGAGATCAGAGGTAGGAGACTGGGGTGCAGTAGGATCATTGCAGAGAGCAGAGGTTGGAGACTGTGGTGCAGAAGGCCTGTTACAGAGAGGAGAGTTTGGAGACTGGGGTGCAGAAGGACTGTCATAGAGTGAAGAGTTTGGAGACTGGGTTGCTGAAGAATCTTACTGACACCAGAGTTTGGAGACTGAGGTGCAGGTGGACTGTTACAGAGAGCAGTGTTTGGAGACTGCGGTGCAGAAGAATCGTGCAGAGAGCAGAGGTGTCTGACTGAGGTGCAAAAGGAGTGTTACAGAGAGCAGAGGTTAGAGACTGAGGTGTAGAAGGTCTGTTACAGAGAGCAGAGTTTGGAGTCTAAGGTGCAGAAGGACTGTTACAGAAAGCAGATGTTGGAAATTGGGGTGCAGAAGGACCATTACTGAGACCAGAGTTTGGAGACTGCAGTATAGAAAAACTGTTACAGAGAGCATAAGTTGGAGAATGAGGTGCAGAAGGACTGATACAGAAAGCAGAGTTTAATGCCTTGGGTGCAGAAGGCCTGTTATGGAGAGCAGAGTTTGAAGACTGCAGTACAGAAGGACTGTTACAGAGAGTAGATGTTGGAGACTGGGGAGCAGAAAGACTGTTGCAGAGCACAGAGGTTGGAGATTGGGGTGCCACAGGACACTTGAAGAAAGCAGAGGTAAAAGACTGGGGTGAAGAAGAAATGTTACAGAGAGCAGAGTTTGGAAACTGGAGTGCAAAGTATCTTACAGAGACCAGAGTTTGCAGACTGTGGTGCAGAAGGACTGTTACAGAGAGCAGTGGTTGGGTCCAGAATGATCGCTGCAGAGAGCAGAGTGTGAAGACTGGGGTGCAGAATGACTGTTGCAGAGAGCAGAGTTTAGAATTTGGAGTACAGAAGAACTGTTGCTGAGAGTAGAGGTTGGAGACTGAGGTGCAGAACGACTGTTACAGAGAGCAGTGTTTGGAGACTGGGGTTCTGAAGGACTGGTACCAGGAGGAGAGTTTGGACACTAAGGTGCAGAAGGACTGTTATAGAGAGCATAGTTTGGAGACTGGGTTGCTGAAGGATCTTACAGAGAGCAGAGGTTGGAGACTGAAGTACAGGTGGACTTTTACAGAGAGCAGTGGGGTTTGAGACTGGGGTGCAGAAGTATCGTGCAGAGAGCAGAGTTTTCAGACTGGGGTGCAGAAGGACTGATACAGAGATCAGAGGCTGGAGACTGAGGTGTAGAAGGACTGTTACATAGAGGAGTGTTTGGAGACTCAGGTGCAGAAGGACTGTTACAGGAAGTAGAGTTTGGAAATTAGGGTGCAGAAGGACCGTTACAGAGAGCAGAGGTTGCAGACTGCGGTATAGGACTGTTACTGAGAGCAGAGGTTGGAGACTGGGGTGCAGAAAAACTCATACATAGAGGACATGTTGCAGACCGAGGTGCAGAAGGATAGATACAGAGAACAGAGGTTGGTAACTGGGGATCAGACAGACTGTTACAGAAAGTATAGGTTGGAGACTAGAGTGAAGAAGGACCGTTACAAAAAGCAGAATTTGGAGACTGTGGTGCAGAAGGACTGTTGCAGAGAGCAGACGTTGGAGACTGGGTTCCAGAAGGATCATTGCAGAGAGCAGAGTTTGGAGACTGGGGTTTAGAAGGACTGTTGCAGAGAGCAGATGTTGGTAACTTGGGTGCAGAAGGACTGTTGTAGAGAGCAGACGTTGGAGAATATGCTGCAGAAGGACTGTTTCAGAGACCAGAGGTAAGAGACTGAGGTGTCGAAGTCCTGTTACAGAGAGCAGAGGTTGGAAACTTGGATGCAGAAGGACTGTTACAGAGAGCAGAGGTTGGATGCAGGGGTGCAGTAGGATCTTACAGAGATCAGAATTTGGAGACTGTGGTGCAAAAGGACTGTTGCAGAGATCAGAGGTTGGAGACTGGGGTGCACTAGAATCATGACAGAGAGCCGAGGGTGGATACTGGGGTGCAGAAGGATCGTTACAGAGAGCACAGTTTGGAGACTGGGGTGCGGAAAGCCTGCCACAGAGAGAAGACTTTGCAGACTGGCGTGCAGAAGGCCTGTTACAGAGAGGAGAGGTGAAAGACTGAGCTACACTTGGACTGTTACAGAGAGCAATGTTTTGAAAGTGGGGTGCCGAAGGATCGTGTAAAGAGCAGAGGTATCAGACTGAGGTGCAGAAGGACTGTTACAGAAAGTAGAGGTTGGCAATTGGGGTGCAGAAGGACCGTTACAGAGACCAGAGTTTGGAAATTGCGCTATAGAAAAACTGTTACAGAGTGAAGAGTTTGGAGTTGTGGTGCAGAAGGAATGTTACAGAGAGCATAGTTTGGAGACTGAGGTGCAGAAGGACTGATACAGAAAGCAGTATTTGGAGACTGGGGTTCATTAGGTCCGTTACGGAGAGCAGTGGTTGGAGACTGTGGTACAGAAGGACTGTTACAGAGAGCAGATGTTGGAGACTGGGGAGCAGAAGGACTTTTTCAGAGGACAGAGTATGGAGACTGAGGTGCCGCAGGACATGTTACAGAGAACAGAGTTTGGAAGCTGGAGTGCAGAAGGATCTTACAGAGACCAGCATTTGGAGACTGTGATGCAGAAGAACTGTTGCAGAGAGGAGAGATTGGAGACTGAGGTACAGAAGCCCTGTTAGAAAGAGTAGAGTTTGAAGACTGGGGTGCAGAAGGCCTGTTACAGAGAGCAGAGTTTGGAGACTGGGGTGCAGAAGGACTGTTGCAGAGAGCAGAGGTTGGAGACTGCCGTGCTGAAGGACTGGTACAGAGAGGAGAGTTTGGAAACTGGGGTGCAGAAGGACTGTTATAGAGAGCAGAGTTTGAGACTGGGTTGCTGGAGGATCTTACAGAGAGCCGAGGTTGGAGACTAAGGTGCAGGTGGACTGTTACAGAGAGAAGTGTTTTGAGACTGAAGTGCAGAAGTATCGTGCAGAGAGCAGAGGTTTCAGACTGAGGTGCAGAAGGACTGTTGCAGAGAGCAGAGGTTGGAGACTGAGATGTAGAAGGACTGTTACAGATAGGAGTGCTTGGAGACTCAGGTGCAGAAGGATTGTCACAGGAAGCAGAGTTTGGGGTGCAGAAGGACCGTTACAGAGAGCAGAGGTTGGAGACTGCGGTATAGGACTGTTACCAAGAGCAGAGGTTGAAGACTGGGGTGCAGAAGAACTCTTACATAGAGAACAGGTTGGATACTGAGGTGCAGAAGGATAGATACAGGGAACAGAGGTTGGAGACTGGGGATCAGACAAACTGTTACAGAAAGAATAGGTTGGCGACTGGAGTAAAGAAGGACTGTTACAAAGAGCAGAATTTGGAGACTGCGGTACAGAAGGATTGTTACAGAGAGCAGATCTCTGAGTCTGGGGAGCAGAGAACTGTTGCAGAGGACAGACGTTGGAGACTGGGGTGGAGAAGGAATGTTACAGAGATCAGGGTTTGGAAACTGGAGTAAAGACGGATCTTAAATAGAGCAGAGGTTGGAGACTGTGGTGCAGTAAAACTGTTGCAGAGAGAAGACATTGGAGACAGGGGTCCAGAAGGATCGTTGCAAAGAGCAGAGTTTGGAGACTGGGGTTCAGAAAGACTGCTCCAGAGAGCAGATATTGGAGACTGGGGTGCAGAAGGACTGTTGCAGAGAGCAGATTTTAGAGGCTGGGGTGCAGAATAACTATTACATAGAGCAGAATTTGGAGACTGAGGTGCAGAAGAACTGTTACAGAGATCAGAGTTTGGAGACTGGGGTGCAGAAGGACTGTTACAGAGAGCAGAGGTAGAAGACTGGGGTTCAGATGGATCTTTCACAGAGCAGAGTTTGGAGACTGGGGTGCAAAAGGACTGTTGCAGAGAGCAGATGTTGGAGACTGGGGTGGAGAAAAATCGTTGCAGAGAGAAGAGGTTGGAGACTGGGGTGCAGAAGGCCTGTTACAGAGAGCAGAGGTTGGAGACTGTTGTGCAGAAGGACTGTTACAGAGTGCAAAGTTTAAAGACTGGGTTGCAGAAGGATCTCAAAAAGAGCATAGTTGGGAGACTGAGGAGAAGAAGGACTGTTACAGAGAGCAGAGGTAGGAGACTGGGGTGCAGAAGGGTCGTTGCAGAGAGCAGAGATTTCAGACTGAGATGCAGAAGAACTGTTGCAGAGAGCAGATGTTGGAGACTGGGGTGAAGAAGGACTGTTGCAGAGAGCAGATGTTGGTAACTAGGGTGCAGAAGGACTGTTGTAGAGAGTAGAGGTTGGAGAATATGCTGCAGAAGGACTGTTGCAGAGAGTAGAGTTTAGAGATTGATGTGTGGAAGTCCTGCTACAGAGAGCCGAGTTTTGAGACTTGGATGCAGAAGGACTGTTACAGAAAGCAGAGGTTGGATACAGGGGTGCAGAAGGATCTTACAGAGAGCAGAATTTGGAGACTGTAGTGCAGAAGGACTTTTGCAGAGATCAGAGGCTGGAGACAGGGGTGCACTAGAATCATTGCAGAGAGCAGAGGTTGGAGACTGGGGTGCAGAAGGATCGTTGCAGATAGCAGATTTTGGAGACTGGGGTGCAGAAGGCCTGCTACAGAGAGAAGACTTTGGAGACTGGCGTGCAGAAAGCCTGTTATCGAGAGGAGAGGGTGGATATTGAGGTGCAGGTGGACTGTTACATAGAGCAATGTTTGAAACTGGGGTGCAGAAGTATCGTGTAGAGATCAGAGGTATCAGACTGATGTGCAGAAGGACTGTTACAGAAAGTAGAGGTTGGAAATTTGGGTGCAGAAGTACCGTTACAGAGACCAGAGTTTGGAGACTACGGTATAGAAAAACTGTTACAGAGAGCAGAGGTTGGAGACTGAGGTGCAGAAGTCCTGTTACATAGAGTAGAGGTCGGAGACTGGTGTGCAGAAGGATGGTTGAAAAAAGCAGAGCTGTTACAATGTGCAGAGTTTAAAGACTGGGTGTCAGAAGGATCTTACAGATAGCAGAGTTGGGAGATTGAGGTGTAGAAGGACTGTTACAGAGAGCAGAGGTAGGAGATGGGGGTGCAAAAGGGTCGTTGCAGACAGCAGAGTTTTCAGACTGAGGTGCAGAAGAACTGTTTCAGAGAGCAGATGTTGGAGACTGGGGTGAAGAAGGACTGTTGCAGAGAGTAAATGTTGGTAAGTAGGGAGCAGAAGGACTGTTGTAGAGAGCAGAGGTTGGAGACTGGGGTGCAGAAGGACTGTTGCATAGAGCAGACGTTGGATACTGACTTGTGGAGGTCCTGTTACAGAGAGCAGAGGTTGGAGACTTGGAAGCAGAAAGACTTTTACAGACTGGAGTGCAGAAGGATCATTTCAGAGCACAGAACTTTCAGACTGAGATGCAGAAAGTCTGTTGCAGAGAGCAGGTGTTGGAGACTTTGTTGCAGAAGGGCTGTTGCAAAGAGCAGACGTTGGAGACTGGGGTGAAGAAGGATCATTGTAGAGAGCAGAGGTTTGAGACTGGGGTGCAGAAGGACTGGAATAGAGAACAGAGGTTGGAGACTGGGGTGCAGAGTGCTTGTTACAGAAAGAAAGGTTTGGATAAAGGGTGCAGAAAGACTGTTGCAGAAGAAAGAGTTTGGAGACTGGTTGCCTAAAGATCTGACACAGAGCAGAGGTTGGAGACTGAGGTGCAGAACGACTGTTACAGAGAGTAGAAGTTGGAGACTGAGGTACAGAAGGATTGTTACAGAGAGCAGATTTTGGAGACTGGGGTGCAGAAGGACTGTTGCAGATAGCAGAGGTTGGAGACTGTTGTGTAGAAGGACTTTTGGAGGGAACAGAGTTTGGAGACTTGGGTGCAGAAGAAATGTTGCAGAGAGCAGAGTTTGGAGACTGAGATGCAGAAGGACTGTTACAGAGATCACTGGTTGGAGACTGGGGTGCAGACAGACTGATAGAGAAAGAAGAGGTTGGAGACTGTGGTGAAGAAAGAAAATTACAGAGAGCAGACTTTAAAGACCGCAGTACAGGAGGCCTGTTACACAGAGCAGAGGTTGGAGACTGGGGTTGAGAAGGTCTATTTCAGAGTGCAGATATTGGAGACTGGGGTGCAGAAGAACTGATGCAGAGAGAAGATGTTGGAGACTGGGGTGCAGAAGAACTGTCACAGAGAGCAGAGTTTGGAGACTGAGGTGCAGAGGGAATGTTACAGAGAACAGAGGTTAGAGACTGGGGTGCAGAAGTACTGATACAGAGAGCAGAGGTTGGAGACTGTGTTGCAGAAGGACCTTTTGAGAGAGCAGAGTTTGGAGACTGCAGTACAGAATGACTATTACAGTAAGCATACGTTGGAAACTAGGGTACAGAAAGACTGTTCCAGAGAGCAGATGTTGGAAACTGTGGTTCAGAAGGACTGTTGCAGAGAACAGAGTTTAGAGAATCGGGTGTAGAAGGACTGTTGCAGAGAGCATATTTTGGAGACTGAGGTGCAGAAGGATTGTTACAGAGAGCAGAGTTTGGAGACTAGGGTGCAGAAGGATCTTACAGAGAGCAGAGGTTGGAGACAGGGGTGCAGAAGTACTGTTGCAGAGAGCAGAGGTTGGAGACTGAGGTGCAGAAGGACTGTTATAGAGATGAGTTATAGAGGACTGTTATAGAGACTCATGTGCAGCAGTATCGTTGCAGAAAGCAGAGGTTGGAGACTGGGGTAGAGATGGAATGTTACTGGGAGCAGAGTTTTGAAACTGTGGTGCAGAAGGATATTACATAGAGCAGAGGTTGGAGACAGGGGTGTATAAGGCCCGTTGCATAAAGCAGATGTTAGAGACTGGGGTGCAGAAGGATCGTTGCAGAGAGCAGAGGTTGGAGACTGGGGTGAAGAAGGTTTTTGCAGAGAGCAGACATTTCAGACTGGGGTGAAGAAGGATCGTTGCAGACAGCAGAGGTTAGAGACTGGGGAGCAGAAGGACTGTTACAGAGAGTAGAGTTTGGATACTGAGGTGCAGATGAATCGTTGCTTTGAGCAGAGATTGGAGACTGAGGTGCAAAAGGACTGTTGCAGAGAGCAGAGGTTGGAGACTGAGGTGAAAAAGGACTGTTACAGAGAGTAGAGGTTTGAGATTGGCATGCAAAAGGCCTGTTACAGAGAGCAGAGGTCATACACTAGGGTTCAGAAGAACTGTTACAGAGAGCAGAGTTTTTAAACAAGGTTGCACAAGAATCTTACAGAGAGCAGAGGTTGTAGACCAAGTTGCAGCAGGATTGTTACAAAAAGCAGAGGTTGGTGACAAGGGTGCAGAAGGATCGTTGCAGAGAACAGAGTTTTCAGACTGAGGTGCAGAAGATCTTTTGAAGAGAGCACATGTTGGAGACTGGGGTGCAGAAGAAGTGTTGCAGAGAGCAGAGGTTGGAGACTGGAGTGCAGAAGGACTGTTGCAGAGAGCAAGGTTGGAGACTGAGGTGCAGAAAGACTGTTACAGAGAGCAGAGTTTGGAGACCAGGGTGCTGAAGAACTGGTAAAGAGAGCAGAGGTTGGAGCCTGGGGTGCAGAAGGATCTTTATAGAGAACAGAGGTCAGAGACTGGGGTGTAGAAGGCCTGTTACAGAGAGCAGAGTTTGGAGAAGGGGTGCAGACGTACTTTTACAGAGAGTAGAGCCCGAGGTGCAGAAGGACCATTGCAGAGAGCAAAGGTTGGAGACTGAGGTGCAGATGGATTGTTACAGAGAGCAGACGTTGGAGACTTGGTCTCAGAGGGACTGCTGCAGAGAGCAGAGGCTGGACATGGGGTGTAGCAGGACTGTTGCGGAGAGCACAGGTTTGAGATTTGGGTGAAGAAGGACTGTTGCAGAGAGTACAGGTTGAAGATTGTGTTGCAGTAGGACTGTTACAGAGGCAGAGGTTGGAGACTTTGGTGCAGAAGGACTGTTGCGGAGAGCAAATGTTGAAGACTGGGTTGCAGAAGGACTGTTGCAGAGACCAGAGTTTGTTGACTGAGATGCAGAAGTACTGTTACAGACAGCAGAGTTTTGAGATTGGGGTGCAGATGGACTGGTACAGAAAGCAGAGTTTGGAGACTCGGGTGCTGAAGGACTGTTGCAGAGAGCAGAGGTTGGAGACTGGGGTGCAGAAGGACTGTTACAGACAGCAGAGTTTGGAGACAGGGTTGCAGAAGGATCTTACAGAGAGCAGAGCTTAGAGACTGTGGTACAGCAGGACTGTTACAGATAACAGAGGTTGGAGAATGGGGTTCAGAAGGATTGTTGCAGAGAACAGAGTTTTCAGACTGAGGTGCAGACGGACTGTTGCAAAAAGCAGATATTGGAGACTTGGGTGCAGAAGGACTGTTGTAGAGAGCAGAGCATGGAGACTGGGGTGCAGAAGGATCGTTGTAGCGAGCAGAGGTTTGAGACCAGCGTCCAAAAGAAATGTTACAGAGAACAGAGGTTGGAGAAGGGGTGCAGAAGGACTGTTACAGAGGGCAGAGTTTAAAGACTGGGTTGCAGAAGGATCTTAGAGAGAGCAGATGTTGGAGACTGAGCTTCAGAAGAACTGTTACAGAGAGTAGAGGTTAGAGTCTGAGGTGCAGAAGCATCATTGTAGAGAGCAGAGTTTTGAGACTGAGTTGCAGAAGGATTGTTACAGAGAGCAGAGGTTGGAGCCTGGGGTGCAGAAGGAGTGTTGCAGATAGCAGAGTTTGGAGACTTCGGTGTAGAAGGATTGTTGCAGATACAGAGGTTTGAGACTTTGGTGCAGAAGGACTGATACAGAAAGCAGAGTTTGAAGACTGGGGAGCAGAAGAACACTTACAGAGTGCAGACTTTCGAGACTGCGCTACAGGAGGACTGTTACAGAGAGCAGAGGTTGGAGACTGGTGTGGATAAGGACTGTTTCAGAGTGCAGACCTTGGATACTGGGGTGCAGACGAACTGTTGCAGAGAGCAGAGGTTGGAGACTGGGGTGCAGAAGAACTGTTGCAGAGAGCAGAGGATGGAGACTGAGGTGCAGAAGGAATGTTGCAGGGAGCAGAGGATGGAAACTGTGGTGTAGAAGGAATGATACACAAAGGAGAGTTTTAAGACTGGGGTGCAGAACGACCATTACAGAGAGCAGAGGTTGGGGACTGAGGTACAGAAGGACTGTTAAAGAGAGCAGAGGTTGGAGTCTGTGGAGGATAAAGAATGTTACAGAGAGCAGATTTGGAAACTTGGGTGCAGAAGGATCTTACAGAGATCAGAGGTTGGAGGCTGGGGTTCAGAAACACTGTTACAGAAAGTAGATTTTGGAGACTGAGGTTCAGTAGGACTGTTACAAAAAGCAGAGTTTGGAGACTGGGGTTCACAAGGATCATTGCAGTGAGCAGAGTTTTCAGACTTAGGTTCAGAAGGACTGTTGCTGAGAGCAGATGTTGGAGACTGGGGTACAGAAGGACTTTTGCAGAGAGCAGAGGTTGGAGACAGTGTGCAAAAGGATCGTTGCAGACAGCAGAGGTTGGAGACTGGGGTTAAGAAGTATTGTTACAGAGACTGGGGTGCAAAGAACCATTAAAGAGAGAAGAGGTTGGAGACTGCAGGACAGAAGGACTGTTACAGAGAGCAGAGGTTGGAGACTGTGGAGCAAAAGGACTGTTTCAGAGAGCAGAGGTTGGAGACTGGGGAGCAGAAGGAATATTACAGAGAGCAGAGTTTGGAAACTGGGGTGCAGAAGGATCTTACAGAAATCAGAGGCTGGGGACTGAGGTGCCGAAAGACTGTTACATAAAGCAGAGTTTGAAGACTTGGGTGCAAAATGATCGTTGCAGAGAGCAGAGTTGTCAGACAGAGGTGCAGAAAGACTGTTGCAGGGAGTAGATGTTTGAGACTGGGATGCAGAAGAACTTTTGTAGAGAGCAGAGGTTGGAAACTGGGGTGCAAAAAAATTGTTGTAGATAGCAGAGTTCTAAGACTGGGGTTCAGAGGGATTGTTACAGAGAGCAGAGGTTGGAGACTGTGGTGCAGAAGGACCATTTCAGAGATCAGAGTTTGGTAACTGAGGTGAAGAAGGATAGTTAAAGAGAACAGAAGTTGGAGACTGGGGTGCAGAAGGACTGTTGCAGTAAGCAGAGTTTGGAGATTGGGTTTTAGAAGGACTCTTGCAAAGAGCAGAGGTTAGAGACTGGGGTGCAAAATGACTGTTACATAGAGCAGAGTTTTGAGATAGGGTTGCAGAAGGATCTTACAGAGAGCAGAGTTTTGAGACTCAGGTGCAACAGGAGTGTTACAGAGAGCAAAGTTTGGAGACTGGGATGCAGAAGGATCATTGCAGAGAACAGCGTTTTCAGACTGAGGTGCAGAAGGACAATTGCAGAGAGCAGAGGTTGCATACAAGGGTGCAGAAGGACTGTTGCATAGAGCAGATATTGGATACTGGGGTTCACAGGGATTGTTGCAGAGAGCAGAGGTTGGAGACTGGGGTGCAGAAGGACTGTTGCAGAGAGCAGACTTTGGAAACTGGTGAACAGAAAGATCGTTGCAGACAGCAGAGTTTTAAGACTGGGGTGCAGAAAGACTGTTACAGAGAGTAGAGTTTCGAGATTTTGGTGCAGAAGGATCATTGCAGAGAGCAGAGTTTGGAGACTGGGGTGCAGTAGAACTCCTATAGAGAGCTGAGTTTTCAAAGTTGCACAAGTATCTTACAGAGAGCAGAGTTGTAGACCGATGTGCAGTAGGACTGTGACAGCGAGCAGAGGTTGAAGACTGGGGTGCAGAAGGATCATTGTAGAGAACAGAGTTTTCAGACTGAGGTGCAGAAGGACTTTTGTAGAGAGCACATGTTGGAGACTGGGGTCCAGAATGCCTGTTGCAGAGAGCCGAGTTTAGGGACTGGGGTGCAGAAGGATCGTTGTAGAGAGCAAAATTTTGAGACTGGAGTGCAGAAGGATTGTTATAAAGAACAGAGATTGGAGACGGGTGCAGAAGGCCTATTACAAAGAGCAGAGTTTGGAGAAGGGATTCAGAAGTACATTTACAAAGAGTAGTTTTTGGAGACTGAGGTGCAGAAGGACCATTGCAGAGAGCAGAGGTTGAAGACTGAAGTGCAGAAGGATTGTTACAGAGAGCAGAGGTTGGAGACTCAGTTGCAGAGGGACTGTTGCAGAGAGCAGAGGCTAGGCACTGGGGTGTAGAAGGACTGTTGCGGAGAGCACAGGTTGGAGATTGGGGTGCAGAAGGACTGTTGCAGGAAGCAGAGTTTGGAGACTGGGTTACAGTAGGAATGTTACAGAGGCAGAGGTTGGGAATTTGGTGCAGAAGGACTGTTGCAGAGAGCAGAGTTTGTAGACTGAGGTGCAGAAGCACTGTTACAGAGAGCAGAGGTTGGAGAATGGGGTGCAAAAGGCCTGTTACAGAGAGCAGAGTTTGGAAAATAGGGTGCAGAAGGACTGTTACAGAAAGCAGGGTTTGGAGACAGGGTTGCAGAAGGATCGTTGCAAAGAACAGAGTTTTCAGACTGAGGTGCATAAGGACTTTTGCAGAGAGCACATGTTGGAGACTGGGGTGCAAAAGGAGTGTTGCAAAGAGCAGAGTTTGTGGAGTGGGTTGCAGAAGGATCATTGTAGAGAGCAATATTTTGAGACTGGGGTGCAGAAAGATTGTTATACAGAACAGAGTTTGGAGACTGGGGTGCAGAAGGCCTATTAAGGAGAGCAGACTTTAGAGAAGGGGTTCAGAAGTACATTTACAGAGAGTAGTTTTTGGAGACTGAGGTGCAGAAGGACCGTTGCAAAGAGCAGAGTTTGAAGACTGAGGTGCAGATGGATTGTTACAGAGAGCAGAGGTTGGAGACTAGGTTGAAGAGGGACTGTTGCAGAGAGCAGAGACTGAACACTGGGGTGTAGAAGGACTGTTGCGGAGAGCACAGGTTAGAGATTGGGGTGCAGAAGGACTGTTGCAGAGAGCAGAGTTTCGAGACAGGTTTACAGAGGCAGAGGTTGGAGATTTGGTGCAGAAGGACTGTAGCAGAGAGCAGATGTTGGAGACTGGGGTGCAGAAAGACTGTTAGAGCAGAGATTGTAAACTGAGATGCAGAAAGACTATTACAGAGAGCAGAGATTGGAAATTGTGGTGCAGATGGACTGATACAGTAAGCAGAGATTGGAGACTGTGGTGCAGAAGGACTGTTACAGAGAGCTGTGTTTGGAGACTGGGGTGCAGAAGACCTGTAAGAGAGAAGAGGTTGGAGACTTCTGTGCAGAAAGATTGTTACAGATAGCACAGTTTGAAGACTGGGGTGCAGAAGGATCATTCCAGAGATCAGAGGTTTCAGACTGAGGCTTAGAAGGACTGATACAGAGAGCAGAGTTTGGAGTCTGAGGTGCAGAATGTCTGTTAGAGAACAGAGTTTGGAGACTGGTGTGCAGAAGGACCGTTTTAGAGAGCAGATGTTGGAGACTGGGGTGCAGAAGGACTGTTAAAGAGAGCAGAAGTTGAGACTGCGGTGCTGAAGCATCATTACAGTAAGCAGAAGATGGAGACTGAGGTGCAGAAGGACTGTTACAGAGAGGATCGGTTGGAGACTGGGGTGCAGAAGGATTCTTTCAGAGAGCAGAGTTTGGAGATTCATGTCCAGCAGAACTGTTACAGATAGCAATGTTTCAAGACTGGGTTTCAGAAGGAACTTACAGAGAGCATTTTTGAGACTGAGGTTCAGAAGGTCTGTTACAGACAGCAAAGGTTTGAAACTGGGGTGCAGAAGGATTGTTGCAAAGAGCAGAGTTTTCAGACTGAGGTGCAGAAGGAATGTAGCAGAGAGCAGATGTTGGATTCTGGGGTGCAGAGGACTGTTACAGAGACCAGAATTTGGAGACTGGGGTGCATAAGGATTGTTACAGAGAGCACAGGTTGGAGACTGGTTTGGAGAAGGCCTGTTACAGAGAGCAGAGTTTAAAGACTGTGTTACAGAAGGATCATACAGAGAGCAGAGTTGGGAGACTGTCTTGCAGAAGGACTGTTAGAGAGAGCAGATTTAGGAGACTGAGGTGCAGAAGGGTCGTTGCAGAGAGCAGAGTTTTAAGACTTACGTGCAGAAGAACTGTTGCAGAGAGCAGATGTTGGAGACTGGGGTGCAGAAGGACTTTGCAGAGAGCAGATATTTGTAACTAGGTTGCAGAAGGACTGTTATAGAGACAAAAGGTCTGAGACTGGAGTGAAGAAGGACTGTTCTTCTTGGAGAGAGCAGAGGTTGGAGATTGCAGTACAGAAGGACTGTTACACAGAGCAGAGTTTGGAGACTGCGAAGCAGAAGGACTTTTGTATAGAACAGAGTTTGGAAACTGGTGTGCAGAAGGATCTAAAAAAGAGCAGAGGTTGGAAACTGGGGTGCAGAAGGAGTGTTGCATAGAGCAGACTTTGGAGACAGAGGTGCAGAAAGATCGTTGTAGAGAGCAGAGCTTAGAGACTGAGGTGCAGAAGATTGTTGCAGAGAGCAGAAGTTGGAGACTGAGGTTCAGAAATACTGTTATAGAGAGTAGAGGTTGTAGATATGGGTTCAAAAGTTCTGATACAGGGAGCAGAGGTTGGAGACTGGGGTGCAGAAGGAATGGTACAGAGAGCAGAGTTTGGACACAGGGTTTCAGAAGGATCTTAAAGAGAGCAGAGTATGGAGACTGAGGTGCAGCAGTACTGATACAGAGAGCAGAGTTTGGAGACTGGGGTGCAGAAGGATCATTGCAGAGCACAAAGTTTTCAGACTGAGGTGCAGAAGGACTGTTGCATAGAGCAGTTGTTGGAGTCTCGGGTGCAGAAGGACTGTTGCAGAGAGTAGACGTTGGAGACTGGGGTGAAGAAAGATAGTTGTAGAGAGCAGAGGTTTGAGACTGGTGTTCAGAAGGATTTTTACAGAAAAGACTTTGGAGATTGCGGTGCAGAAGGCCTGTTACAGAGAGATGAGTTTGGAGAAAAAGTGCAGAAGGACTGTTTCAGAGGGAAGAGTTTGGAGACTGGGTTGCAGAAAGATCTTACACAGAGCAGAGATTGGACACTGCGGTGCAGAACGACTGTTACAAAGAGTGGAGGTTGGAGACTGAGGTGCAGAAGGATTGTTACAGAGAGCAGATGTTGGAGCCTGGGGTTCAGAAAGACTGCAGCAGATAGCAGAGGTTGAAGATTGGTTGTAAAAGGACTGTTGGAGGGATCAGAATTTGGAGATTGGGTGCAGAAGGAATGTTGCAGAGAGCAGAGTTTGGAGACTGAGATGAAGAAGGACTGTTACAGAGAGCACAGGTTGGAGACTGGGGTGCAGACGAACTGATAGAGAAAGCAGAGGTCGGAGACTGTGGTGCATAAGGAAAATTACAGAGAGCAGAATTTGGAGACCGCAGTAGAGAAGGCCTGTTACAGCAGCTGAGGTTAGAGACTGGGTTTGAGAAGGACTGTTTCAGAGTGCAGAGGTTTGAGACTGGGGTGCAGAAGAACTGTTGTAGAGAGCATACGTTGGAGACTGTTGTGCAGAAGAACTGTCGCAAAGAGCAGAGGTTGGAGACTGCAGTGCAGAAGGAATGTTACAGAGAGCAGAGTTTAGAGACTGGGGTGCAGAAGTACTGATACAGAGAGCAGAGGTTGGAGACTGGGGTGCAGAAGGACCGTTAGAGAGAGCAGAGTTTGTAGACTGCTGTACAGAAGGACCGTTACAGAGAGCATAAGTTGGAGACTAGTGTACAGAAGGACTGTTGCAGAGAGAAGAGGTTGGAGACTGTTGTTCAGAAGGACTGTTTCAGAGAACAGAGGTTAGAGAATAGGGTGTAGAAGGACTTTTGCAGAGAGCAGAGTTTTGAGACTGAGGCGCAAAAGGACTGTTACAGAGAGCAGAGGTTGGAGACTGGGGTGCAGAAGAACTGTTACAGAGAGCAGAGTTTTTAGAAAAGGTTGCACAGGGATCTTACAGAGAGCAGAGGTTGTACACCAAGGTGCAGCAGGACTGTTACAGAGAGCAGATTGTGGAGACTAGGGTGCAGAAGGATTGTTTCATAGTACAGAGTTTTCAAACTGAAGTGCAGAAGGATTTTGCGGAGAGTACATGTTGGATACTGGGGTGCAGAAGGACTGTTGCAGAGAGCAGTGGTTGGAGACTGGGGTGCAGAAGGATAGTTGGAGAGAGCAGAGGTTGGAGACTGGGGTGCAGAAGGATTGTTATAGAGAAAAGATGTCAGAGAGTGGGGTGCAGAAGGCCTGTTACGGAGAGCAGCGTTTGGTGAAGTGGTGCAGAAGTACTTTTACAGAGAGTAGAGTTTGGAGAATGAGGTGCAAAAGACCCTTAAAGAGAGCAGAGTTTGGAGACTGCATTGCAGAGGGACTGCTGCACAGAGCAGAGGCTGGACATGGGGTGTAGAAGGACTGTTGCCGAGATCACAGGTTTGAGATTTGGGTGCAGAAGGACTGTTGCAGAGAGTAGATGTTCTAGACTGCC